>NW_026706173.1:0-256593 GCF_029867415.1 Vicia villosa | reverse complement strand
ACGGAGACTCGGCCTTGGTAATCTACCAAGTCAAAGGGGAATGGGACACAAAGCACCCGAATCTAATTCCTTACAAAGAATATGTGCTGAGTTTGATTCTTTACTTCGAAGAAATCACTTTCGAACACATCCCACGCGAGGAAAATCAACTAGCTGATGCTTTAGCTACCATGTCATCCATGTTCAAAGTCAGGTGGGACAACGAGGCGCCTATGATCACCATTTACAGGCAAGATGAACCATCCTATTGCAATGAGATCGATACCGAAGGAACCGAGGAAAAACCATGGTTCCATGAAGTAAAAAGATATCTCGAAGCTCAGGAGTGCCCTGAAGGGGCATCCATTAACGACAGAAAGTTTCTAAGGAGATTTGCTGCCAAATTCTTTCTAAGCAATGGAACCCTATACAAACGCAACCATGACTCGACTTTACTTCGCTATGTAAACAAGAAGGAAGCAGAACAGGTCATGGAAGAAATACACAATGGTACCTTCGGTACTCATTCCAGTGGACATACAATGGCTAAAAAGATCCTTAGAGCAGGTTATTACTGGTCTACCATGGAAACAGACTGCCATCATCACTCCCGAACATGTCACAAATGCCAGATATACGCTGACAAAGTACATGTACCTCCAGTTCCATTAAGCATCCTGACGGCTCCTTGGCCTTTTGCAATGTGGGGTATTGATATGATTGGAGAAATCAAACCTACTGCCTCCAACGGACATCGCTTTATCCTGGTCGCTATTGACTACTTCACAAAGTGGGTAGAAGCAGCTTCATTTGCTTCTGTCACCAAGAATGTGGTGGCCCGGTTCATCAAATACAATCTCATTTGTCGGTACGGCATCCCTGAACGGATTATCACGGACAATGGCACAAATCTAAACAACAGAATGATTACTGAACTTTGCACACAGTTCAAGATCAAACATCATAATTCTTCTCCATATCGACCAAAGATGAACGGCGCGGTGGAAGCTGCCAACAAGAACATCAAGAAAATCATACAAAAAATGACAGTAACCTACAAAGACTGGCATGAGATGTTGCCTTTTGCTCTTCATGGTTATCGCACATGTGCGCGTACTTCAACAGGGGTAACTCCATTCTCCTTAGTCTATGGTATGGAGGCAGTTCTTCCAATTAAAATTCAGATTCCTTCCCTAAGGATTATGAAAGAAGCCAATCTAGACGAAGACGATTGGATTCAAACACGGTTGGACCAGATAAACTTGATTGATGAGAAAAGGCTCGCAGCTATTTGTCATGGTCAGCTATACCAAAAGCGTATGATCAAAGCCTTCAACAAAAAAGTCAAAAGTCAAGCATACCAAACTGGTGGCTTGGTTGTCAAACGCATCATCTTACCACAAGGTGATCCCAGAGGCAAATGGACTCCCACCTACGAGGGACCATTCATAATCAATAAAATATTCTCCGGCGGCGCCATGTTGCTTACCACCATGGATGGTGAGGATTTCCCACACCCGGTGAATGCTGACATAGTCAAAAAATACTTCGCTTAAAAAGAAAAAAAAACAGCTCGCTAAGTTGAAAACCTGAAAGGGCAACTTAGGCAAAAAAATGAGCGTCTCGGTGGATTGAAAACCCGAAAGGGCGGTCCAGGCAAAAATTAGAGACTAAACAAATACTATCCCGGTAGGCTGAAAACCTGAAAGGGCAGCCTAGGCAAAAGTTAGGGAATGAAGCATACAACTGTGTTCCGTTCAGCTGCCTACTCACCATCAAGATTCAACACCTCAAAGACACCGATCAGTCCAATCACTTTCTTCCAACAAGTGAGGGATGAGATGCTCGAAGACAGATTGGCAATAGCAGAAATGAAACTTGACTGGATCATTTTCACATAGCTATTTATCTTCATAAATATTTTCCAAAACTTTCTGACAATTTCCTACTTCTAGGATTGTTGTCTCCCTGTGCTAACCAGCCTATCATGGCTCTTTTTCAAAAATCAATGCAGCTTAGGCTCAAAAATCACTATTTTCACTTTTTCTGTTTTAAATACGTAAGCGTCCCAATGATAATTTTGAATGAACATGTGCATTTGAATATGATTGATGTTTACCAGGAAAAACAGGACTAGCATTCAGGAAATGTCCTAATTATCTGGACATCATCCCATCAGAAGAAAATCCCCAAGAGGAGCGCCTTTCTCAGCAAATTCCTCAAAAAGATTTTCTCTTCAAAAGAAGTCTTATCCCCGAGCAGGGTTGTTCCAGATTACTATCTTCAGAAGGTGTGATCCCCGCGCTCGGACTTGGTCAGATAGTGCATTGGAGGATTATGCATCTTCCTCACTCCCATTTGAAAGGGCATCAGAACTTCCAGCTACCTTTCATTCCCAAGAGATATTCAAAGATCCTTCAACAGAGTACCAGGGTTCTCAAAGAATTTCCCCAGCCGAGGGTACTCAAACAAGACAAAAGATCATCAACGATCACAATATAGTCATGTCCAGATGACTGGCGGAAATTTATTTTCCCAAATAGAAGCTCGACATCTCACATTCATATTCATACATCATATTCATACATTCATACATTCATACATTCATACATCATACATCATACATCATACATCATACATCATACATCATACATCATGCATCATGCGCATATTCATACGCATATTCATACACAACATAACATGCATATTTCTCCGGGAATATCTCACATTTACATGCATCATAAACATTGCATATCACTAACTTGATTTTTCAGGTAGACGGATATCTTCAACAAAGATGTTCTCAATCACATGCAGTGTTCACCTGAATTCCATGAACGGTTCTCTCAGATATAATCAAGCCGAAGATTCATTCTGATCACTTACCAACTCAAAAACAGACATCACAGATCAAAGTCGATACCTCAGACGGTTCCAGAACGATCTAGCATCACAGATAAAAGTCGATACCTTAGACGGTTCCAGAACGATCTAACATTGCAGATCTAAAGCGATACCTCAAACGGTTCCAGAACGATCTAACAGCGCAGATCTAAGTTGATACCTCAGACGGTTCCAGAACGATCTAGCATCACAGATCTAAAGTTGATACCTCAGACGGTTCCAGAACGATCTAGCATCACAGATCTAAAGCGATACCTCAGACGGTTCCAAAACGATCTAACATTGCAGATCAAAGCGATACCTCAGACGGTTCCAAAACGATCTAACATTGCAAATCTAAAGCGATACCTCAGACGGTTCCACAACGATTAACTTCCAAAATCTAAATCGGAAAAACTTTGGACAAGTTCCGTAACGATTATCTTCCAAGACTTAAAGCGGTAACCTTGGACGGTTCCGAAACAGTCAACACAAAGACTTTCAAATCCTTCATCAAGATATAATCAATGGATTCATTCTGATGAACAAACCATCAACATATTTACCAGGTGGCATCTGAAAGCCCATCTCAGGTAATGTTCCAATCTGCCAACAACATTTCGCAGACGACATTCTAATGCAACTTCCAGCATCTCTTCTGATCAAGGTAAGTGCAAATTTTCAGGGCATCTAAATATTCAATCATCTTCTACCTTCAGATTTCAGACAATCTCTTCAGGTTTAAGAAGATTGAATAGGGGCAACTGTTATACCCCAAAATTTGCCCGCATCTTTTTTCAAGAAAACTCCAATCTGAAAATTAAGAGTCTCATATGATCATGGATTTTTATTTCAACAAATATCCTGACATATGAAATACATAGTTTTTAGAATTTTTCTTATACAGTAATTGGCTTGCAGTTGAGTTTATTCTTACGCAAACGCCAAATACTGTTTATTACTTCACACATGCTGTTTATTTATTTACAGATAAATAGTACTGACACAATTGGTACAGAGTTAAATCTTTTTGCAGGCGCAGAATCAGGAAACTCAGACTGTACTGGTAACAAGTAGATTATTATTATCTTTTGTTTCCCACTAATTTTTGTACTATATTCCATTATTTTCAAAAATCTTTTCAAATCTCTTTTTCAAAAATCAAATCTCTCTTTTTCCCAACACTATCTCCACTTTCTTTCAAATCTTACTTCCACTCAAATTTTCCTTTTGTACGGAATCACATCATTCCCCAACGTCTCTATCCTCTTTTCCATTCTATAAATACCTCCCATTTTCTTCCATAAAATCTCACATCAAATTCTAACTCATCTTACAAATTCCTACCTCATATCTATTTTCTCTTCTTCCCCGACAAGAATGGCAAAGTGGATAGAGACGTGTTTTCTTACAGTCATCACCATTGCTACGGTGATCATGACTTTCTTCTGCCTGCATAGTCCTGAAGAGTGTGGACCTGCAATGGTTGCACTCCCAATCATCTACATGTTATTGTTCATAGCATGGGTCATCAATCGTCATTCTTAAAATTTGCCGTATTTCTTATTTCTTAAATGTACCGTTTATTCGCCGTACTGTTCAATATAGTATGTAATATTTGTACTGTCAGTATTAAATGTTGTACTATTTAATATTTTGTAATGTCAAAATATTGCTTAATTACTAAGATAATATTTTGTGTGTTTTCTGCCAGTCAAATATTCCTATTTCTGTGCATTAAATGATTTTTCAGGGTTATTATCGGTAATTTTGCCCGCATACCGTAAATATTAGTTATTTATTATGTCTATGTTTTTTTAACAAGTCATGTAAATAAACTTTCATTTTTCACATAAAACATAAAACAAAAACAAAAAAAAAAGAAAATTAACTTTGACTGTTGATTTTTCACTCTAACTGCTACGTCAATACCTGAACAGTCAGTTGACAGCCAAACTGCTGGCAGTACAATTCTCAGTGTTTTGTACCATCAATCAAATCAATCTTTCACAATTCAAAATTCCAAGATCTTTGTGCTAGAAGTCTTCTGAATATCACGCGATTAGCAGAAACTCAGCACTGCACAAAAATCAGGTACGCTTAACTGTCTCCTACACAAACAGTCCCTAATCAGGGTTTTTCTTGTTTTTACAGGAGCAACAAGTTTTTGAGAGCTCAAATGGATTTCATACACATCCATATATCTCAAAGTACCATCATACAAATTTTCAAACTTCAATTCACTCAGACGCACCGTCAGCAGCTCAAATAGTCAACAGACGACCCGTTTGACCAAAAAAGTCAACAGACAGTCAAAAATGAAATTTTTTGTCAAAGTCCATATTTTGTCAAAGGATTCATCATTTGATCATTGGATGATCATAATTCATCAAGGAAAGATCAAAAATCAACAAAACCCTAAGATTCAAAATTAGGGTTTTTGCCTAAAAAGTCAACTCAACTTTGACTGATCATAACTCTCTCATCCTTCATCCAAAAAATTCAAACCAAAGCTTGTTTTGAAGGAAATTCAATTATCTTTCAAATTCCATTGATCCCATGGTCATTGGATTCACCATTTGAAAAATATGATCAAAGACATTACAGGTCATTTTCAAATTCAACAAAAAGACACTTTTTTCAAAAGGACACACAAGGAGCTTCAAAAATCATTTTGACATGAGACCAAAGGAATTGGTTAGAGGACTCTTTGAGGTTTCCAAAAAGTGCAAGATCTCCTTCATATGACAAAAATTGAGGGATTTACACCTTGTTGAAGTTGGCTAAATTTTGGGAAAATGCATGAAATCAACATTGCTCAAAAATGTATTTTTTCCAAATGGGGCCAAGTTTTCAGCATTCAAACATCATTTCCATGATGTTATGGGCCTCCCACGACCAAGACAAGGCCCACACCTTTTTTTATCCATTTTTGGCATGATTTTATCTTATTTTAAGATTAAATTAAAAGGAAAATGGATGGATAAATGGTAGCTTAACTTCCAAGCATGACTCACCCAAGGAATCTTCATCTTTCTGCAGAGAATTGAAGAGCAAGGCAGATGCATTGAAGACAAGAGGACTTGGTCAATAATTCAAAGCTTTTTTAATATAAAAAATGCAAGAATTCCACAAAGGCAACTAGTTGCTTCTTAGCTTCAATTCTAAGCACTCAATGCTTATAAATAGGCTAGCATGCTTCAGTAACAAAGGGGACACGAACCAGAAACAAAGCCTTGCTCATATACACTTGTAATCACTTGAAAAAATTCAAAGAAAATTCAAATTCGAGTTTTTAATTTCAGTCCATTTCAATACAAACTAAGCATTCAAACATCATCTCTGAGCTTCACTGAACATATCTCAATCATTTCCAAGTCTTGAAACCTCATAAATCGAGCTACCTAGGCCACGGTTTGTTCAAACTAAAACCAACTTATATCTCATAACTCACGCATATTTAACAAGATGTAGATGCATAATTATGTTTGGTTTGAAGCTCTGGTCGTTTCTGGAGCTTCAATTGGATTTTAATGGCTGTTTGTAGCATATACCATTTTAGGGTTTTCTTAGCTCAAAATTAGGGTTCTTCAATAGGGCCAAAATTAAAGCAAATTAAAGACATGGTTAAATTCAGTGGAACAAGACGAGTTGAATGGTACCATCGCGCCAAATTTATTTGCTTGTTTACCCCTATTCGTTATTTTGCAGAATTAGGGTTCACTTACTATAGCGCTTTTTTACAAAAGCGCTGTTAAAGGCCTTGTCTGAAGGTTGAAGACGAAGACGTGTCTTCCTCCCATTGGTTCAGAAGCGCGCGCGTGTTTTTTAAATTTATCTCTAATCAAGTGTTTTGCAGGTGTAACGTGTACCATGTGCCTCAAAGTCTGGACCATCTGATCTTGCTTAACAGCTCATCCAACGCCTCAGAACACGCATGCGCATCATACTCCCTCATTTAATTTCCACATCTGATCAGTATCCTTTTATTTCTTATTTTTATTTTAATTTCTTTGTTAAATTAATTAAAAATAGTTTTAAAAATCCAAAAAATACACAAAAAATATTTTTAGACTTCTAAAATAATATATTATTTTCTGAAATAAAAATATTTTATTTTTCTTGAAAATTTCAATATTTTGCATAATTAATTAGTATATATTTATATATTTGCTTTTTAATTATTCTAACCAATCAAAAAATCATAAAAAAAATTGTTCTTTATGTTAAATATTGTTTACATATTATAAACTAATTTTATACATATTTTGAATAATTTTATCTTTAAGTTTTAATTATTTGTATAATTATTTGCATAATTATGTTTTAATTAACTTAAATCAATTTCAAATCAATTCCAAAAATTCCAAAAAAATTAGTTATGTTTTAAAATTAATTGACAAATATTTTGTACATATTTTAAACTTAATTTCTAGGTTTAAGTCTATTTTCATCTTTTTTCTTCATTTTAATTTAATTAATCATGCATTAATTATAATTAAAATCAATCATAAAAAATCCAAAAACATGCCTTTTATTCTTATTGCAATTTAAATTCCTAGATAAATGTATAGGATGTCAAATTCATGTAAATAGGCTAGTTTACATTTCCTGCACAATCGATGTAATAGCGTAGATTTACTTTCCGCACTTTACATCCGCATTTTAATTTTCCGCAAATATAAACTGCGTGTATGTCAAAGATAAAATTGAACCGTTAGATCACTAACTTCAAAGATAAAATATCTGAATTCAAACACAAATCACACTTGCACCTCTTAAGGTAAATCCCTTCTCATTCTTTTCAAAATCAAAGTCAAAATTCTACTATTTTGAGTACAAAATCGAACCTTGCGTTTATATCCGGTGAAAGGATAGATTTTTAAAGGAAATAGGATAAAGACCTTACAACTCAGGGTAGACCTCCTAGTTTGCTTGCTCAAATCAAAACAAACAAAGTTCTCATACACTGTTGTTTTTCAAAACAAAACTTTCAAAAAAGACAATACTTTGTATACATCCAAACACGGATTATTACAAAGTTAACGTTCTTTTCAAAACATCTTTCGAAAGATAAACAAGCATTTTGTATACATCCACACACGGATCATTACAAAATTCAATTTACAAAGGTATTTGAAACCACATATGAGCAATTTCAGAGCAATTGAAAAGTGATCGAAAAACAAGTGAGGTAAGCAAACTTAAGAGCCCATGGATAACCATGGATACAAAGGGTGCTAACACCTTCCCTTTGAATAACCTACCCCCTTACCCAGAATTTCTTAAAGGTCTTTTTTCTGTTTCTTTTATAAACCTTTCCTTAATTGGATAAAATAAAAGGTCGGTGGCGACTCTGTGAATTTTCAAAAATGCGAAAGCATTAAGCGATAAAAAAGAGTCACTTCACGTATCTCTACAGAACAGAGGTATGGCCCGGAATTAAAAAACGGAGGTCCACACGGGCGTACAACCCTGATTTGATATGGCACTATTAACCGCAACGATCAATAGATTCGATCGCCATAGTTAACAGATTAGTAAAGGATTGCTGGCAATTCTAATCGATTGATTCGATTATCACTTTTAGCAAATTGACGTATTTTAATTATTAATTTATTAATTTATCGTTACCCCTCATAATCGATAGATTCGATTACAAATAATAACGAATCGATAAGGGGAAATATGCTAATCATCATAACCAATAAGATGGTTAAAACCATTTAGCAAAATAATTGTATTTTAATTTATAGGATTTGATTAATTAAATTAATCGATTATTAACCATCACGACCAATAGATTTAGTCGGAACGAATAATAAATTAAATCCTAATATCTTTGATACTTTGGGCAAATGGGATGGAGCAAACCCTAATATCTTAATGTATTTATAAGGGTTTTTTATTATAATTAAAATTAATTAGATATATTAAATCGGGAAAATAATCGGGACAATCCTAATGTTAATTATAGTCTTAATCCTAATTATATTATTAATCCTAATTAAACAAATAGATTGAATTAATCATTATTCATTAATTTCTAATCTAAATAATAAAAATAGAAAATATATAGAGAAACCTGGTTGTGATCTTGTAAGGTGAAGCCTTGAAGCTCCATGGTATACTTTCAGTCCCTAATGCGTTGGATTTGCGCTGGTGGAAATCTGAGGTTGTGATGTGAGGGTATATGATGGGCTTACGATGAGGCGCAACACCAGATCCGTGTTTGGATAATTTGTGAAAAAATAGTTGTTACTCCTGGGGATCGAACCCAGGTCCATTCGGTTGCCAGTATGGAGCTTAGCCATCCGTGCTGCACACACACCTTGATATCAAACTCCACGGTGTTAACATATAAAAAAACAATTGACGCAAATTTGAGCAAACAAATGTCCCGCGCCCAGCCTCCTTCTTCTTCATTGGAACTGGTTATTTTTTCTGCAGTTTAGCTACGACTTAGCTACCAGTCCCACCATAGCTAATACCTGCATATATGTATCTCAAACCACACATAATATAAATTTCAAATAATCACATGGTTCAACTCTAAATTGCTTTCTAAACACGATAGCATCCAGAATTTGGCCAAATCTTATCCTTTTCGAAAAACCCCAAAAACAAAGCTTCCAATACCTAACAATGGTGGATTCTAGAATCTGCAACGAAACTTCAATCAAACGATCCAGAAACACTCTAAACAATTGTATTAGTCATAATATGCAAACGAAATATGTTAACAATGCGTCAATATGCGAAATCGAAATTGATTTATATGGAGGCAAACCGTGACTTATACGTCCCTGATTCCGACCGCCAACAGCTTCAAGGATGATTGGAAAACTTCCCAGGACCTTCAATGATCGTTCCTGAATATCCAAAAGCCTCTGAATCCTCTTCAAACTCCCAAATCGAAATCCAATTTTTCTCCCCTTTTGAAGCTTTCGTGAAGGGCTTTGGAGGCCGAAAAAAAACCTCCTCTTCATCTGCAATTGCTTAGTATATATATGAGACTAAATTAGGGTAACCAACTTGTAAAGAATCCAATCCAATCTTGTTCTTTGATGATGAAGATTTTGATTGAAAATTAGTTATCAAAGCTTTCTAAATTGATTCAAATTCCATCCAATATTTCCACTTATGGTGTACACGAATTTGGACTGATTATATGAACTTTTGATGATTGGAATTGATTGGAAAATAAAGCCAAATTAAATCTCCATATTTTCTTCAATTGTCTTTGTTTAAATAACATTTTAAATGAATAAAAATTCACTAAAAATATTATAAATGTCAAATAATTATGGGATTAATTTTGGGCATTCATGGTGACCTCATGAGAAAGTTTGGATCATAAAAGGATAGGCCCATTTGCAAAAATAGTCATTTCGAACCACTTTTGTTTCGCATATTTCCATCAAAATCGCCCAACTTTGACCAATCATATCTCACTCAATTTTCAAGCTATGAGGGAGTTCTAATACTTTTTGGAAACCTCAAGAGGTCCTCTACAAGCCACTTTGGAATATATTTTTCATTTGAGGCTTTTATCTTGATCATATTCCCTCTGGAAAAAACTGCTCTTGGAGGATGCCTGAAAATGACCTGTAATCTTTTGCACTGTATCTCTCAAATGAATCATTTCTAGCCCTGGCTTGTGAGAGACAAAGTTGTAGGGAATCCAATTTCATTCAACATAGGCTTTAAGTGGGGAATTTTTGAGGTTCCATGTGAAAGTTATGCCCAGTCAAAGTTGGGTTGACTTTCTCTTAAGAAACCCTACTTTGAACCTTTGTGCATTTGTTCATCTCTGAGTTTCTATTAATGGAATCATGATCGATCTTTGATCAAATGATGGTGGTACTTCACATACTATATATTGACCAAAATTGGGAGGCTTTGACTATGCTCTGATGATGGTTGACCTTTTAAGTCAAACCAGTTGACTATGGATCATCTGGACTTTTGAGTGAGCTTTGGAATTGAACCTTGAACTTTGAATCATAGTGAATGGAATATGGGGGGGCAAATTTTGGGGTATGACAGCTGCCCCTGTTCATTCTTCTTGAACCTGAAGAGGTAGAAGATGATTGGACACTGAAATGCCCTGAAATTTGCATGGGAAGAAGTTCCGCAGGAGATGGGCTTATAGATGCCATCCGAGGTGAATACAATTTTTTCAGAGTGAAGCAGAAATGCTTTTTTTTTGAACCAGGTGCTTTGATTGTAGCATAGCCTAAAAAGGCAACCTTGTCTTTATGCAGTGTTTATGATGCATGAGATGCATGATGCAGCGAGCTTCTCAAAATAAATGAGAGCGGTGAATGTATATACAATACGTATGAATGAGGTGTGCTAATTGAATGATGCATGATTGTTAGTTGAAGTATGTTAGTAATTCTGAAAAGAAAGATAACACCTTCGATTGTTGTTGATGGAGAAGATCACTGCCGAGGGACTAACGTGATAAACCCAATTGAGGAATCATTTGAAAAAACTTGCGCTCAAGTGTGAGAGAAGGGAACCGTCCTGCTAAAGCCTGAGTCTTACATAGCGAGGATTTGTAAGATGGATCACTTGTTCTGGTTTTAACAAGCTCACCTGCACCAATAGGGTTATTTGCGAGGGTTATCGCAAAATTTACCTGCACCAATAGGATCCTTCGCGAGGGTTATCGCGAATTCACCTGCACCAATAGGGTCCTTCGCGAGGGTTATCGCGAATTTGCCCGCACCAATAGGATTATCTGCGAGGGTTATCGCAAACTCACCTGCACCATTAGGATCCGTCACGAGGGTTATCGCGAATTCACCTGCACCATTAGGATCCTTCACGAGGGTTATCGCGAATTCACCTGTACCATTAGGATCATTTGCCCTGGTTCGGACAAGTTTCACCTGCACCAAAGGAATTACCTGCCATGGTTCTAACAAGCGTACCTGCATAAGAGTAATCATTTGCTATAGTTCTAGCAAACTTACCTGCATGAAAAAGATTCACCTGTTTGGAGACTCACGACTCGAAGGTCGGAGAAAATACACCTTTCACAACACGAGGGTTGGAAACTCACGACACGTGGGTCGGAAAATACACCTATCACAACACGAGGGTTGGAGACTAGGCTTTTGTAGTGTGATTTGAATTTTGATGTAACAGTAAGACGGGAACTGACTACCAAACGAGAATTGGATTTTGTGATGATTTTGCCATGACGAGAGCTGGACTTTATAATATGTAGTATGTGAATGCCCCCAGATGATATGCGTATGCTAATGCGTATGTATATATGTTGATTGATGTAATGAGTGAAACGAAATAATGTCTTCTGTAAGACCACCTGAAAAGGGTTTTGGAATGGATATGAAAATTCGTCTTGAAGAAGACTACCTGAAGAGGTTCTTAGAATGGATAGAAATTTGTCTTGAATAAGACTACCTGAAGAGGTTCTTAGAACAAGAATGTCTCGAAGAAGATTACCTGAAAAGGTACTCAGAAAATG
This sequence comes from Vicia villosa, assembly GCF_029867415.1. Taxonomy (NCBI): domain Eukaryota; kingdom Viridiplantae; phylum Streptophyta; class Magnoliopsida; order Fabales; family Fabaceae; genus Vicia; species Vicia villosa. The sequence goes on along the minus strand of NW_026706173.1, from coordinate 244,229 downwards.
AATGTCTTGAAGAAGACTGCCTGAAAAGGTGCTTAGAACAAGAATGTCTCGAAGGAGACTACCTGAAAAGGTGCTTAGAAGAGGAATGTCTTGAAGAAGACTACCTGAAAAGGTACTCAGAAAATGAATGTCTTGAAGAAGACTGCCTGAAAAGGTACTTAGAATAGGAATGCCTTGAAGAAGACTACCTCAAAAGGTACTTAGAAGAGGAATGTCTTGAAAAAGACTACCTGAAAAGGTACTCAGAAAATGAATGTCTTGAAGAAGACTGCCTGAAAAGGTACTTAGAATAGGAATGCCTTGAAGAAGACTACCTCAAAAGGTACTTAGAAAAAGAACGTCCTGAAGAGGACTACCTAAAAAGGTTTTTTTGGGAATGACGATGATTGTCTTAAAGAAGACTACCTAGAAAGGTTTTTAGAAAAGAATGTCTTGAAAAAAAAAACTACCTAAAGAGGTTCTTGGAAATGGTGATCATTCGTCTTGAATAAGACTGTTTGAGGAGGCTCCTAGAAAGGACTGTGAGATTTATCTTAAAGAAGACCACATAAAAAAAGTTACGGTGCAATGTATCAACCAATGTATGTAATGCATGACTTGTATGTATTCGTATGATGCTCCAATGGTAGGTTATTAATAACCAAAGCGTATATAGTTCGCTGGAGTTGTAAGTTTGTTTGATAAGGTGAGATGTGATGCTAGTGCAATTTCCCAATACCCGCTTTGCTTGAACTTTGAAAATCGTAGTTAAGAGAAATATTTGATCGAGGTTGTAAAGTGCGAGAACGCCTTTATCTTATGATGTGCATCTTATCGATTTGATATCCATTTGTCATACCCTAATTTTTGACCCCCCTGAGATGACATATCTTCAGGATTTTCATCAAGTCAAAGCAAGTACCCAGAGCAGCCTGACATTCAATCGAGGGTGTTCAAAGACAAGAAAACTCAGGCAAAGGATCAATCAATAGAGGGATTAGTCTCTAATACAATCATAAGACTCAAAAACCTCATTATTACACCTATGATTGATTAAGACACCCAGTCATCTAAGCACAGGATTACTCAGATCAACAGACTAGGGTTTGGATCCTATCAAGGACTAAAATCAGGGATCACTCTTGGGAAACCCTAAAAAGCCCCAGGGAACCATTCAAAGACATCAACCATCTTCAAATAACTCATATGACAAGATCCACTGGACATTACACCTCAGTTCAAAGTCTACAGTCATCATTGTCCTCTGGTCGACAATTAGGGTTTTTGACCTAATTCACCAAGATAGTTGACTTTTAATCAGGGCATGAATCCAAAACTCAAGACATGATTCAAGAGTCTCTACTACCTCAATATAATCCATTTACATCATTCATTTGAGGATAAGATCTTGTTTCTACACAAAAGTCCAAAAATTCACTTTGTCAGGCAAAAGTCAACTGTATGGGATCACCTTTGACTTTTAAGGTTTTTGGTCAAAAAATGACTTTCAAAGATCAATATCATCAATATATGGATATTAAAGTCATTTGACCAAAGAAATTCAAAGAAATTCATCAAGGAGCAAAAAGTCGGGAATTAGGGTTTTTAAAGGCATGGTGAGAACTCAAAATTTCACCTACACAACTCAAAAAACTTCCAACATGAAAGTTGTAGATCTTGCAAAATAAAACAACATCTTACAAAGGAACTTTTTTCAAAAGATCAATCATTTATGAAGTTTTGGAAATTTTGAAGTTTAGGTCATAAACACTTAGAAATTTTTCTAAGTGTTTTAACCTAGTTTTCATCCAACTTTGGGCTCATTTTTCACAAATTTCCCAAATGATTCTGAAGAAGACATAAACTAATGATTTAAAGTAGATGTTTAGGGCTTTCCAAATTGTGTTCAACCTTCTCCAAATTCAATTTGAGCTAAGAGTTATGCTTGTTCAAAGTTGGCCTCATGAAGTAAAATTATAGGTCATGGACACTTTTGGACTTTGCAAATTTTGTGCAAATAACCTCTCTTATGGATGCTACACGACCCATAACACATCTGAAACCATGCCATGCATTCATTTTCACCATGCCATAAGAATTGAAGAAGATTCTAAAAACAAGAACATGTGATTATGTAATGATTACATTTGTGAATTTATGGCAAATTGATGAATCACCCAAGGAATCTTCTCACCAACCAATTAGAGCTCATTTCTGGCTCAGAATTGTCCCCTAAGATCAAGCAAAATCGAGGGCTAGGGGATTGATCAAATGGAATCAAAATTCTCATCATTGCATAAGAGATATTTGCAAACTTCCTTCATGCTTAAGAAACCAAACTTCTTTCATTAAGCAAGCTCACTCTTCTGCAACTATACTGAACCAATTGCCTATAAATAGAGGCCTCATTCTCATTCAAAAAACACACCAAAGCAACCATATTCCTTGCTTTCTCTTTCTCTTCTCATGTTCATTGTTTTTCAAAGTTCTTTGGCAAGAAGAATCGATTTCTTCAAACCAGAGCTCATCTTTGGGAAGTGAACATTCTAACATCTCAAGGGAGGTCATTTGAGGTGATCCAAGCACCTGGATCACTTCTGTAAGTGGAGGAACACCATTGTTGCTCTCACTTTGGAGCATTTGCAGTTGGAGGTCCATGGAGTAATTCAGGGGGTTCCGAGCCAAGCCAATCATCCAGGCACACTCCTCAGGTCATAGTGAAGCTAACCAGATGGCTGCAGCTCATCTGTAACTCAAGAATCAACACCCTCCATGTTCACTTGAAGCTGAAATCGAGGGAGGTCCATAGAACAACTCAGAAGGATTCAGGCTGCAATAAGCATTCAGTTAGCATCATTGAGTCTCAGGGAAGCTATTGAGATCATTCATTCAAGCCCAGGTGCTCTCCATCATCCTCACGACCTCCATTTTCAGAGGTAAGTTTCTGAACTCCACCTCTTTAATTTAAGCACTCTTTGTGGTAAAGCTCGATTCTATCTTGTTCAGCATCATCAGAGGATTGAAAACCCTCTATCATCATTCATTTATTCATCTTGTGCATCATTTAATTTTAAAATTAGGGTTTATGTGTTCTTCGTGTTCATAATGAAATTCGTTAGTTACACTTAGAATAAATGAATTCTGAGCCCATAATCTTGTTCCTTGTCCAAAAACGAGTGAGATTGATGTTTACATCATGCCATTTAGTTGAGAAACCAGAGAGTTAGGAATTTGAAAATCTGAAGCTCGAGGAAGAAGATGAACATGGCGCGCGTAAAACTTGAATTTCCTGGCTTATCTGAAAATATAATATATTGAGTGTATATAGTTAACAAGCTGCGCGCGCAGCTCAGTTGGTTAAGTTTTGAAATGTGATCATGAAGGGCGTGGGTTCGAACCTCTCTAGGGCCAAACCAATTTTTTAGCATCCATTTTCATTCCTTTTTTATACAAACTTCACACAATTAATAAACTTATCAAATTAAATCATTTTCACTTCATTTTTCACACACTTGCTATTTAATATACCTACTTTGTGAATAATCAAAAAAATCATAAAAATATTATTTATTTCATGTATTTTAATTAGGTTTAAAATAGTATGTTTTAAATGTTTTCTTAAATACTTTAAAATATATATTTTCATTTTGTTTTAACCTAATTACTTTGTGAATAATTTTATGATAAAACCCTAATTATTTAGGTCTTAATTGGGTATAGATTTCATCTTTGCCTTAATTAAGTTGACTTTTGTCAATATTCAAAACTGTTTTCAATCTCTGATTAAACGGATGATTAAGGTTTTCAAACAACAAAACCTTGCATCATTCCAAATCATTTTCAACTGCTTTTGTAACCAGTACTGTAAAGTACTGGGCCTCTAATAGAGTGTAAGTCCCAAAAACCTTCTCTTCTTAGCTTGTTTTCAAAACTGTATTTTCAAAATCTTCTTTCTGTTTTCAAAACATTCTTCTGGTATTTGAAGGGCATTATTCCCGGTGAAACTCTTCAGATACCTATGTGACCTTTGTCCATCTTCACTTCTTCTGTTTTCAAAAACCATTAACTGTTTATCATATATATATTCAACTGTTATCAACAAAACAACAAAAATTACTGTTGAGGCTCTGTACATACTTCTTCAATGGCCTCCACTCCATCCAGGTTAGGCTTTACAAGCTTTCAATTTACAGTCTTTATTTAAATTACTGTCAAATATAAACTGCATATATATTAGTTTAGAACTACGTTTGAGTATAAACCCTAGGACAGTTAAACTATATATATATATTATAGGAATATGACCTAGGATTGAGAATGTCTTCCCGGTGAAGGCTCTTTCCTAATTAGAGATCTGTAGTTCAAACCCCCAAGATGAATTATTCCCGGTGAAACATCTTGGTAAAAACCTTAGAATCCAAAAATAATAGGACACATCCACCCAAAGAGGAATTATTCCCGGTGAAACCTCTTACCCATTTGCTTAGAGCCAAAATAAGTTCAAAACTACATAGCTTTCTCTTGTGCTATAACAAGGACCCTCGATTAGCCTCCTCTTGGGCTTTGTACAAGGACCCACAGGCTTCTTAAAAGCATTTCCAGCTTCCTCTTGAGCTTGTATACAAGGACCCATCAGGTTTCTTATAAACATAGGAACAGGTCTTTAGTCACCTTTTAGCCTACCCTGGTGAGTTTTTTCCAATTTAAACCAGACTTTAAACAAGCTAAGTTTGTCTCAATTTTGCATTGAGTACACCTTTTGGAATGAGAGACATGGACAGTCTCTGTCACCCTTATCTCTATCAATCTTCCTTAGCAGAGTCTAGGATCTATGTTTATTTTCTCCTCAGCATGTGTCAGCCTTCATCTTGGGCTTTAAACAAGAAGTCTCCATTAGATAATCTTTCTGCCATCCACTTTTCAATCACAAAATCCCTGGAAAGGGTTAGCTTCCACACATCCATCCATTTCAATCACAAAATCCCTGGAAAGGGTTAGCTTCCACACATTCTTTCATTTTTAATAAAACCCCTGGAAAGGGTTAGCCTCCAAAGTCAATTATAAAATGTCAAAAAAAATAAAGATTCATTTCTCTTAGGAGATAATTTCCCCAAAAAAAGAGTCAAAACCCCTGGAAAGGGCCAGCCTCCAAAAAACATGATAAAGTCAGTCTTTTAACAGACAAATTCACCAGCTGAGTCAAAATCCCTGGAAAGGGTTAGCTTCCAAAGAAAAACAGTCTTTCAATAAATAAAACCTCCTCAGTAGAGTCAAAACCAACAAAAATAGTTAGCCTCAACCTTGGGCTTCATACAAGGCACCCAAACAATAAAACTCCCCTGTCAAGAGTCAGCCTCAACCTTGGGCATTGTACAAGGCAGATAATAGAGTCTCCCCAGTGAGTTCTTCATCACTCAGTAGCCACAACCTTGGGCTTTGTACAAGGCAGATAAACCATACTTTCATGTGTCAAAGATTCCTAACACCTAGGATCTTTTCCCCATAGAGTCATCCATACTCAGTTTATTCTAGAGTCTGCCACAACCTTGGACTTTGTACAAGGCAGAAAATAATGTTTTTTTTCCTAGCTAGAGTCAGCCACAACCTTGGGCTTTGTACAAGGCACATAAAATAGAGTCATTCATTCAATTATCCTCAGCAATTAGCCACAACCTTGGGCTTTGTACAAGGCACACAAATAGAGTCTCCCTAAGTAGAGTCAGCCTCAATTCTGGGCTTCGTACAGAACACAAAAATACCCTGTAATTAATCCCCAGTGGAGTCATCTCCCAGAGTCAATAATATTAATAAATCAATCAAAAAGCCTCAAGCTTGGGCCTCATACAAGCCAGCTAAAGTCAAATCTTTTATACAGTAGATAGACATAGCTTATCTCTATAGAGAGATATTTTTACTACTCTACCACATTCAAACAAACAAACATTTCAATTTCAATTTCAATCAAAGTCTCCCATTTAGGACTCTGAAAGACATGCTCTGGCACATCCCCAGACTTGTACACTTTCCCTAATTTGGACGAGCAACTTTCTTTCATTTAAGAGGCATCTGACTGGCATACTTGCACACACAAGTAAGGTCCCCTTCTTGAATGAAATGAATCCAGTTATTCTGTCACCCCTTTAAATGTTTGTGGTAGAATAGTACAAATACCTCTCCGTAAAGATGATTTCATGTCTCTTTACTGTAAACAGAGATTTAATTCCAAGCTTCAACCTTGAGCTTCAAGCAAGGCACCCAAAAAACAATTAATTTCCCTAGTTAGTTCCCCGAACTACATTAAGCTCTGACTTCCACTAGGGATATGTAGGCATGAGGTTCACAAGGAATCTCAACGAGCTAATAAAATACCAAAAATAGTCAGTCTGTCTATCTGTCTGTCTTTCTTTAATCAATTCAATTCCTTCTCCTAACACAAAGGAGAAACTTTCCCAATCATTAGCAGCAAACACAATCACAATGACACAGAGAAGGTTCCTGTAGAGTACTACAGATATGTAGGGTGTTTAAACACTTCCCTATGTATAACCGACCTCCCGGACTCCAGAATTTCTAGTCTAGGTGAAATCCCCACACTTAGCAAACTCCTAGGGTTTAGTTGAGATCTTTTTTCCCCTTTCCTACTCGTAGGACAAATAAGAAAGTTCGTGTGATATCGTAGGAAGAACTGAAATAAAATTCATCCCACCACGGGCGCATTCTCCTTCCAAATTTCGCGTGAAGGGTTTAGCGTGCCGTCCTCCCAAGTGAAACGGGGAGGTAAAGAAAACGACACCACAGAAAAATGGCGACTCTGCTGGGGATATAAGTGTTAAAAACCTTGGTTTTTCATCCAAACCAATGGTTGACCTGTTGCTGGTCCAGCCCCAATGAGGAATTAGGGATGCCAAATTCCCCCTCAAACAAGAGAGGTCCTGCCTAACCTCTGTGTCATATCATGTGATTGTTGCATATATATTTGTTTACTTTGTTTATCCTGTATCGGGAAAGGGCTTGATTCCCCCTTGTGGTGAGAAATCCTATACCCGGATTTGAGTGCAACATAAGATAGGATGGAGGATGCCTTCCCGGTGAAGACCCTCTAATCTTGGTTCACAATTCTACTCTTGGGATTTGCCTGGCTGGTTGTGATTAACTGCGCCACTGCATTCCGAGACTGATTTGTACCAGGAGGACCTAGAAACACATTAACCCCACTTAAAGCCTTTTTTTTAGGACGTAGAGCGGTGATTACGGAAGTAATTGTCACGCAGATACTACACTCAGAGAAAACTCTCTTATAGATACCAATCAACTGTTAGAACAAGATTTGTTCTTATCAATTATCTTAGTTTTGATGATAACAATAATATGAATTTTGCTTAAGATAATATGGTACTCTAATCCAATGCAATTTCCCTTTCAGGAAATATATAAAGAGTACGCATAATTCAGCGCTCAGAAGATGTGTCTCAAATGGTTCAGCATGCAACATCAGAACATGGTCTGGCAAGACATCAGAAGATGGTCGAAGCAGAATCAGAACATGGGTCTATGGAAGCATCAGAAGAACATGAGATCAGAAGCACTGAAAATCAGAAGATGGTATCACGATCAGAAGCACTTCAAGGTCAGAAGATCAGAAGATGCTGTGCACCAAGCTGTTTGACTCTGATGATATTCAAACGTCGTATTCACAAACATCAGATCAGAAGGAAGTACACGTGGCAGACTACGCTGACTGACAAAAGGAACGTTAAAGCTACTAAAGGCTACGTCAGTAGACACAGCGTGAACAAGGCTCGAGGTAGTTGACAAAAGCGTATAACATTAAATGCAAAGCTGTACGGAACACGCAAAGCATTAAATGCATTCAACGGTCATCTTCTCAACGCCTATAAATATGAAGTTCTGATGAGAAGCAAGGTTAACGATTCTGCACAAAATCAACTTATATCAAACTTGCTGAAACGCTGTTCAAATCAAAACTCAGAATCTTCATCTTCATCAAAGCTCACTACATTGCTGTTGTAATATCTTAGTGAGATTAAGCTTAAACTGTAAGAGAAATATCACAGTTGTGATTATCGCTTTTAAGAAGCATTTGTAAACTCTTGAATTGATTACATTAAGTTGTAAGGAACTAGAGTGATCGGTTGATCAGTATACTCTAGGAAGTCTTGGCAGTTGGCTGAGCAGTTTGTAACTAGAGTGATCAGGTTGATCAGAATACTCTAGAGGAAGTCTTAGCAGTTGGCTGAGCAGAAAGTCTTAGGAGTGAACTAAGCCTAGAGTGATCGTGTTGATCAGTAGACTCTAGAAAAAGTCTTAGGAGTGAACTAAGCAGTTGTTCCTGGAGTGATCAGGTTGTGATCAGAAGACTCTGGAAGACTTAGTTGCGGCTAAGTGGAAAACCATTGTAATCCGTGCGATTAGTGGATTAAATCCTCAGTTGAGGTAAATCATCTCTGCGGGGGTGGACTGGAGTAGCTTCGTTAACAGCGAACCAGGATAAAAATATTTGTGCATTTATTTTTATCGTCCAAGATTTAAAGTCACACTTATTCAATCCCCCCCCTTTCTAAGTGTTTTTCTATCCTTCAATTGGCATCAGAGCGCCGGTTCTAAGGTGCAAGCACTTAACCGTGTTTAGAAAAGATTCAGGAAGAGAAAAACGCTTCATTTAAAAGATGGTTGATGAAAGTGAAAGGACTATACCTACACCTGCATCTACATCTGGCTCTGCTGAGCAATACAACGGTAACAATGGTTATACTAGACCGCCGGTATTTGATGGTGAAAACTTTGAATACTGGAAAGATAAACTGGAAAGTTACTTTCTGGGTCTAGATGGTGATCTATGGGATCTTCTGATGGATGGTTACAAACATCCTGTAAATGCCAGAGGCGTAAAGCTGTCAAGGCAAGAAATGAATGATGATCAAAAGAAGCTTTTCAGGAATCATCATAAATGTAGAACTGTTTTGCTGAATGCTATCTCTCATGCTGAGTATGAGAAGATATCTAACAGGGAAACGGCCTATGACATATATGAGTCCTTGAAAATGACTCATGAAGGAAATGCTCAAGTCAAGGAGACAAAAGCTCTTGCCTTAATCCAGAAGTATGAAGCCTTCAAGATGGAGGATGATGAAGACATTGAAAAGATGTTTTCGAGATTTCAAACTCTTACTGCTGGATTGAGAGTTCTTGACAAAGGATACACCAAGGCTGATCATGTGAAGAAGATCATCAGAAGCTTACCTAGAAGATGGGGTCCTATGGTGACTGCATTCAAGATTGCAAAGAATCTGAATGAAGTTTCTCTGGAAGAGCTTATCAGCGCCTTGAGAAGTCATGAAATAGAGCTGGACGCAAATGAGCCTCAAAAGAAAGGTAAGTCTATTGCATTAAAATCAAATATCAAGAAATGCACTAACGCTTTTCAGGCCAGAGAAGAAGATCCTGAAGAATCAGAATCTGAAGAAGAAGATGAACTGTCCATGATTTCCAGAAGGCTAAATCAACTCTGGAAGACCAAGCAAAGGAAGTTCAGAGGCTTCAGAAGTTCAAGGAAATTTGAACGTGGAGAATCTTCTGATGAAAGAAGATTTGACAAGAAGAAGGTCATGTGCTATGAATGCAATGAGCCTGGACACTACAAGAATGAATGTCCAAATCTTCAAAAGGAAAGTCCCAAGAAAAAGTTTCATAAGAAGAAAGGTCTTATGGCAACCTGGGATGAATCAGAAGATGATTCAGAAGATGAGCAGGCCAACTGTGCGCTGATGGCGACAGAAGATGACGGATCAGAATCTACATCAGAATCAGATTCTGAAGAGGTATTTTCTGAACTTACTAGAGATGAGTTAGTTTCCGGTCTAACTGAATTTCTGGAACTCAAGTCTCAGATTAGTCTCAAATACAAAAAGCTGAAAAAGCAATTTGAATTTGAAACAAAGAAGCTTGAGTTGGAGAATTCTGAATTAAAAGAAAAACTTTTAAAATTATCCAATAATGTTGGATCTCCTTCTGATTCAGAAAAATCCACTCCTAGTCTGAACCATATTCTGAAAGAATATGATTTAAGCTTCAGAAAGTTCTTATCTAGAAGTATTGGCAGAAGTCAGCTAGCTTCTATGATATATGCTGTGTCTGGAAACAAAAGAGTTGGCATTGGTCATGAGGGTGAAACCCCATACAAACTTGAACCTGTTGATGAAATGAAAATTACATACAAGCCATTGTATGATCAGTTCAAGTATGGCCACTCTCATGATATTAGGCACACCTCACATGCACAAAGTTTTCACATAACACACACTAAGAAGCATGTGACACAACCTAGGAAATATCATGAAACTCACATTAAGAATTATCATGCTGTTCCTCCTATTGCTTACAATGTTAAACCCAAGTTCAATCAGAACTTGAGAAAATCTAACAAGAAAGGACCCAAAAAGATGTGGGTACCTAAGGATAAGATTATTCCTATTGCAGATATCCTTGGCTGCAAGAAGGACAAAGCACAACATGTCATGGTACCTGGACTCTGGATGCTCGCGACACATGACAGGAAGAAGGTCTATGTTCCAAGACCTGGTGCTTAAGTCTGGAGGAGAAGTCAAGTTCGGAGGAGATCAGAAGGGCAAGATAATTGGCTCTGGAACTATAAAGTCTGGTAACTCTCCTTCCATTTCTAATGTACTTCTTGTAGAAGGATTAACTCATAACCTCTTATCTATCAGTCAATTAAGTGACAATGGTTATGATATAATCTTCAATCAAAAGTCTTGCAAGGCTGTAAATCAGAAGGATGGCTCAATCCTATTTACAGGCAAGAGGAAGAACAACATTTATAAGACAGATCTGCAAGATCTTATGAGTCAGAAGGTGACTTGTCTTATGTCTGTTTCTGAAGAGCAGTGGGTCTGGCACAGAAGATTAGGTCATGCTAGTTTGAGAAAGATCTCTCAGATTAACAAACTGAATCTTGTCAGAGGACTCCCTAATTTGAAATTCCAATCAGATGCTCTTTGTGAAGCATGTCAGAAGGGCAAGTTCTCCAAACCTGCATTCAAGTCTAAGAATGTTGTTTCTACCTCAAGGCCATTAGAACTCTTGCACATTGATCTGTTTGGCCCAGTCAAAACAGCATCTGTCAGAGGAAAGAAATATGGATTAGTCATCGTAGATGATTATAGCCGCTGGACATGGGTAAAATTCTTGAAACACAAGGATGAGACTCATTCAGTGTTCTTTGATTTCTGCATTCAGATTCAATCTGAAAAAGAGTGTAAAATCATAAAGGTCAGAAGTGATCATGGTGGTGAATTTGAGAACAGACCCTTTGAAGAATTCTTCAAAGAAAATGGTATTGCCCATGATTTCTCTTGTCCTAGAACTCCACAGCAAAATGGGGTTGTAGAACGAAAGAATAGGACTCTTCAAGAAATGGCCAGAACCATGATCAATGAAACCAATATGGCTAAGCATTTCTGGGCAGAAGCAATAAACACTGCATGTTATATTCAGAATAGAATCTCTATCAGACCTATTCTTAATAAGACTCCCTATGAATTGTGGAAGAATAAAAAGCCCAACATTTCATATTTCCATCCTTTTGGATGTGTGTGCTTTATTCTGAACACTAAAGATCATCTTGGTAAGTTTGATTCCAAAGCTCAAAAGTGTTTCCTTCTTGGATATTCTGAACGCTCAAAAGGCTACAGAGTATACAATACTGAAACATTGGTTGTAGAAGAATCAATCAATATCAGGTTTGATGATAAGCTTGGTTCTGAAAAACCAAAGCAAGTTGATAATTTTGCAGGTTGTGATTTTGACATATCAGAAGTTGTTGAGCCAAGAAGCAACGCATCAGAAGCAGAGCTTCTCAGATGCAAAGAATCTGAAGATCAAGTATCAGCTTCTCTGGAGGATCTAAGTATTTCTGAAGAACCATCTGTCAGAAGATCATCCAGACTCATCTCTGGTCATTCAGAAGATGTCATTCTTGGAAAGAAGGATGATCCAATCAGAACAAGAGCATTCCTTAGAAACAATGCAGACTGTCAATTAGGTCTTGTATCTTTGATCGAGCCAACTTCTGTTGATCATGCTCTAGAAGATCCAGACTGGATAATTGCTATGCAAGAAGAACTAAATCAGTTTACAAGGAATGATGTTTGGGATCTTGTTCCTAGACCAGATGGATTCAATATAATTGGTACAAATTGGGTCTTCAGAAACAAGCTCAGAATGAGAAGATGAGAAATTCTTACGTATGAGTATCCTTTGATATGAAATTTTTGTTAAGAAGTTCTGATAGAAATCAATTAGAAATTGTGATTCAGTTATTACTAACGTTTCAGTGTCTAAGTTGATTCAGAATCTCTCTTTAAAGCAAAACAGCTGTAACTGGCTATCCAGATGGTAAACACGTGTTCACTATTCCTGGACAAGCGTGCGTGCAGTTGAGGGGACGTTTACTTAGGTAACTGTGCAAATCACGTCTTTTGTCATTATTATCTCTCCTCATGTCACGTAACATTAAATGCTTTTCATCATTTACTCTCTTTCAGTTTTTTTTTATATACTCTTCAAACGTTTCTTTTCCCTCTCATATTTCTCTCTCTCTGCATTTGGTTTCTTTTTCATCTCTCTATTTTCATATCATAAACCCTAGCAGTTTCCAATATCTGAAAATTCATCATGAATCCATCGTCAAGCCCTGGGAATCAAGACAATGATAGGAAACAAAAGAGAAAAGCATCTGCTGAACCAGAAACCAAATCTAAAAGAGTTAGGATCTCCTATGACCCTCTCAAAGTGTATCAACCCTTTGACGGTTCCCGTCAATCACCTCCCTCTTCAAAGACCTCCACCACCTCTTCCTCCTCATTCATCCTCTCGGAACCACCTTCTTCACCATCTGATATCTCCTCTCCTTTAACCCTTCCATCAGATATTTCTTCATCCCTCTCATATCCTTTTCCCACCAGAACACCCAATCCCTATAGTGTTGTTCTTCCCGACGCAAGGTTCACTGTCAACCCTCCAACCCCTACCACTCAAACATATCTGGAGCTTTTACATGCTGATGTAAATGGCTGGTTGGAGATTCTTGGTGCTGCTCACCTTAATCATCTGGATGAGTATGCTACAAACAACCTCTGGAATACCTTTCGTCAGGATTTTCTGGAGAAGGCTACAGACACTCAGAGAAGGATTATGTCTGAAGCTCCTGGTGTTCGTGGTCTCCGGTTGGAAGTTGGTGAGAGCAGCCACCACTGTCTCATCAGGAACAGAAGTGTTCTTGAAGAGAAGATACCTGCAGATGAGTTGGAAGAAGAAAATCTCTGCAGAGATATCGTGATATGGAAACCCCGATCTTCTGTGCTCTGGTTTCCTGTGCTGACTGGAGATTTTCAGTGGCTGTTCAACTGGTTCAGAATGAACCCTTCTGAAAAAGCACCTCACATGGTCTTTCCAGTAGTGGTTTATCGTGCTGATGTTGCTGGTCCTACTCCTCCAACAAACCTAGCAGCTATTCTTCAAGCATTGGAAGATGGAACTTCTGAGCTGCCTGAACCAGAATATGCCAAGGCTCCTTCTGAGTCAGACTCAGATGAGGAAATGGGAGATGCACAAGCTGAAGATCTTCCAGAAGATCACCCTGCTGAGATTGCTGTCCCTCTGGGCAGAAATACTGGTGCTTCTTCTTCTGGTGAAACCTCAGCTCTGATGGAGACCTTGGAAACTCTTCATCAGAATCAAGCTATGCTGGCTTCTCGTTTGGACGCGCAAGAAGCAGCCAATGCTGAGTTTCGTTCCTTCATGACAAGGCAAGCTACAAGCACTGACGGGATTCATGATGTTCTGGCGCGGATTTTGCGTAGGCTAGGATCTTAGTCTTTTGGTCTTTGTAGTTTCCTTTCCTTGTTGCATCTGTTTTCCTGCATTCTTTTTGTAATATCTTTTGCTGATCAATGAAAAAGTTTCTTTGTGTTTTACATTCCAGTAAATGTTTTCTTTTGTCGTTTTATACATCTGATTTTTTTTATATATTCTTTTTGATGTTATGACAAAAAGGGGGAGAAAGATAAATGATAAATGATTTGATTAAATCTATCAGTTGCGTGGTAAAGGCTCCCACACATTCACTAACAAGAACTGCAAGTTCTATATGGTTTAAGTGTTTTGCAGGTACAGAGAAGTGAAGTGAATCTTCAAAGCAAACACTAGAAGCAAAACCATGGAAACTGAAGCAAGCTGAGTGCTGTCAAGCTTCAGAGATCAGAAGCACTGATAATAGAATTTGAATATCATTGTCTATCCTGTTATGACAAAATTCTATTTGCCCTGATACATATAATGTTATGGCTCTGATACATTATTTGCTCTGATACATGTTTTTAGCCTAAATGCTCTGATACATTTGGCTCTGATACATATCATGTATTTGAATATACATTTTATGTTCTAACTCGTTCATGCTGACTTTTGTCGTTTAGTTTTTGTTCTGTAACATTTCAGGATGTAGAGATGCTCAGATGATGCTCTGGTACATTCAACAATGTTCTGATACAAATCTAGCATGAAGTGATGTTGGTAGACATTCAAAGTTCTGAAGCTATCCGAGGGAAGCAGAAATCAGAAGATGTGAATGTTCTAAAAGATCCAGTAATTCAAGTTCTGAAGCTGTCCTGAATGGAAGCAGAAGTCAGAAGCTGTGAATGTTCTGAAGATCAAAGAAATTCAAGTTCTGAAGCTGTCCAATGGAAGCAGAAGTCAGAAGCTATGAATTCTCTGAAGGCAGAAGCTTATATGATCGTCTCTACCGAAATAATCAGGGAAGTCTTTTATCAAAGTTCTTCGAGTATTTATTTCAGGGGGAGATTATTTATCTCAGGGGGAGATTGTTAATCTCAGGGGGAGACATATTCATATGCTTATGCTATAGCTGTGTAATTTGTCTTTTGCCGTCTACTCTTTCTGATCGCAAATTCATATCATTTATATATGTTTTTGTCATCATCAAAAAGGGGGAGATTGTTAGAACAAGATTTGTTCTTATCAATTATCTTAGTTTTGATGATAACAATAATATGAATTTTGCTTAAGATAATATGGTACTCTAATCCAATGCAATTTCCCTTTCAGGAAATATATAAAGAGTACGCATAATTCAGCGCTCAGAAGATGTGTCTCAAATGGTTCAGCATGCAACATCAGAACATGGTCTGGCAAGACATCAGAAGATGGTCGAAGCAGAATCAGAACATGGGTCTATGGAAGCATCAGAAGAACATGAGATCAGAAGCACTGAAAATCAGAAGATGGTATCACGCTCAGAAGCACTTCAAGGTCAGAAGATCAGAAGATGCTGTGCACCAAGCTGTTTGACTCTGATGATATTCAAACGTCGTATTCACAAACATCAGATCAGAAGGAAGTACACGTGGCAGACTACGCTGACTGACAAAAGGAACGTTAAAGCTACTAAAGGCTACGTCAGTAGACACAGCGTGAACAAGGCTCGAGGTAGTTGACAAAAGCGTATAACATTAAATGCAAAGCTGTACGGAACACGCAAAGCATTAAATGCATTCAACGGTCATCTTCTCAACGCCTATAAATATGAAGTTCTGATGAGAAGCAAGGTTAACGATTCTGCACAAAATCAACTTATATCAAACTTGCTGAAACGCTGTTCAAATCAAAACTCAGAATCTTCATCTTCATCAAAGCTCACTACATTGCTGTTGTAATATCTTAGTGAGATTAAGCTTAAACTGTAAGAGAAATATCACAGTTGTGATTATCGCTTTTAAGAAGCATTTGTAAACTCTTGAATTGATTACATTAAGTTGTAAGGAACTAGAGTGATCGGTTGATCAGTATACTCTAGGAAGTCTTGGCAGTTGGCTGAGCAGTTTGTAACTAGAGTGATCAGGTTGATCAGAATACTCTAGAGGAAGTCTTAGCAGTTGGCTGAGCAGAAAGTCTTAGGAGTGAACTAAGCCTAGAGTGATCGTGTTGATCAGTAGACTCTAGAAAAAGTCTTAGGAGTGAACTAAGCAGTTGTTCCTGGAGTGATCAGGTTGTGATCAGAAGACTCTGGAAGACTTAGTTGCGGCTAAGTGGAAAACCATTGTAATCCGTGCGATTAGTGGATTAAATCCTCAGTTGAGGTAAATCATCTCTGCGGGGGTGGACTGGAGTAGCTTCGTTAACAGCGAACCAGGATAAAAATATTTGTGCATTTATTTTTATCGTCCAAGATTTAAAGTCACACTTATTCAATCCCCCCCCTTTCTAAGTGTTTTTCTATCCTTCATCAACGTATCTTTAAGGTTGAGCAAAAACTCTGAGACCCCTAGAACCCGTTCTACAGGTACAAAAATCCTTAACCTTAGTTTACCATTGGGGCGGGATTTGCGTTTTGACTTCATGACCACTATACCCTTCAACGCCATGTTTGTTTAAAACTCTTGTGTGTGCATTCATGCATTCATGCATCATTCATTAATAAACAACTAAAAACAAAAAGAGTCTTTTTCGAGTCGTTTTTCAAGGAAACTAAATAACGAACGTTTTGAACTTCATAGAAAGAGAGAAACGGAGAAAGGACTTAAGGATCTATATTATGGATTACGGAAGAAAGAGAGCTAGGAAATACACCTTCAGGATTCCCCAGGTCGAAGAACTGGGAAAGCTCGGAAAACTGGTGGTCAACCCCCAGGCTTTCAAGGAGAAGTATGGAAAACTTCTGCCTTTGCTCAATACCAACATGGTGGATGGGATCCTTCCCACCTTGGTACAGTTTTACGATCCAACGTATCACTGCTTCACCTTTCCAGATTATCAGCTCATGCCTACGTTAGAGGAGTACTCTCGTCTGATTGGAATACCCGTGTACGCGCAAGATCCGTACTCCGGTTTGGAAAAGAATCCTGATGACGTTATCATTGCTGCAACTACTCCTTTGAACGTAGTCGACATCAGAACTCATGTGGTGAGTAGAGGAGGAATTCAAGGATTGCCCTCCAAATTCTTGTTTGATCAAGCTCGGTACTTCGTCAGCATCCAAGATATGAGCGCTTTTGAGGAAATCTTGGCTTTGCTTATCTACGGATTGTTTTTGTTCCCTAACATTAACGATTTCGTCGACATCAATGCAATTAAGATCTTCTTAATTGGAAATCCAGTTCCAACCTTGCTTGCGGATGCTTATCACTCTGTGCATTCAAGAAACCTGCAGCGAGGAGGATTAATCACATGCTGCGTACCGTTGTTATACGAATGGTTCGTTTCGCACCTGCCAAAGTCTAGCACTTTCTGGAACATGAGGGATGGCCTTTACTAGTCACAGAAAATCATGTCTCTCACTCATACAGACATTGATTGGTGTAGTCCTGACAACGACGAAACCAAGATCATCTTCAGTTGCGGAAGTTTTCCCAACATACCCCTTATTGGTGTTAGAACAAGATTTGTTCTGATCAATTATCTTAGTTTTGATGATAACAATAATATGAATTTTGCTTAAGATAATATGGTACTCTAATCCAATGCAATTTCCTTTTCAGGAAATATATAAAGAGTACGCATAATTCAGAGCTCAGAAGCTTTGTCTCAAAGGGTTCAGCATGCAACATCAGAACATGGTCTGGCAAGACATCAGAAGATGGTCGAAGCAGAATCAGAACATGGGTCGATGGAAGCATCAGAAGAACAAGAGAACAGAAGCACTGAAGTTCTGATGGTATCACGCTCAGAAGCACTTCAAGGTCAGAAGATCAGAAGATGCTATGCACCAAGCTGTTTGACTCTGATGATATTCAAACGTTGTATTCACAAACATCAGATCAGAAGGAAGTACAAGTGGCAAGCTACACTGACTGACAAAAGGAACGTTAAAAGCTATTCTAGGCTACGTCAGTAGACACAGCGTGAACAAGGCTCGAGGTAGTTGACAAAAGCGTATAACATTAAATGCGATGCTGTACGGAACACGCAAAGCATTAAATGCACTCAACGGTCATCTTCTCCAACGCCTATAAATATGAAGTTCTGATGAGAAGCAAGGTTAACGATCCTGAACAATACAATTCAAATTAACTTGCTGAAACTCTGTTCAAATCCAAAGCTCAGAATCTTCATCTTCATCAAAGCTCACTACATTGCTTTTGTAATATATTAGTGAGATTAAGCTTAAACGATTAAGAGAAATATCACAGTTGTGATTATCGCTTTTAAGAAGCATTTGTAATACTCTTAGAATTACATTAAGTTGTAAGGATCTAGAGTGATCGTGTGGATCAGAATACTCTAGGAAGTCTTAGGAGTGAACTAAGCAGTTGTAACTAGAGTGATCGTGTGGATCAGTAGACTCTAGAAAAAGTCTTAGAGGGTATCTAAGCAGTTGTTCCTGGAGTGATCAGTGTGTGATCAGAAGACTCTGGAAGACTTAGTTGCTGACTAAGTGGAGAACCATTGTAATCCGTGCGATTAGTGGATTAAATCCTCAGTTGAGGTAAATCATCTCTGCGGGGGTGGACTGGAGTAGTTTAGTTAACAACGAACCAGGATAAAAATAACTGTGCAATTTATTTTTATCTGTCAAGTGTTTTAAAGCCACACTTATTCAAACCCCCCCTTTCTAAGTGTTTTTCTATCCTTCAATTGGCATCAGAGCGCCGGTTCTAAGGTGCAAGCACTTAACCGTGTTTAGAAAAGATTCAGGAAGAGAAAAACGCTTCAGTAAAAGATGGTTGATGAAAGTGAAAAGTCTACACCTACACCTGCATCTACATCTGGCTCTGCTGAGCAATACAACGGTAACAATGGTTATACTAGACCGCCGGTATTTGATGGTGAAAACTTTGAATACTGGAAAGATAAACTGGAAAGTTACTTTCTGGGTCTAGATGGTGATCTATGGGATCTTCTAATGGATGGTTACAAACATCCAGTGAATGCCAGAGGCGTAAAGCTGACAAGGCAAGAAATGAATGATGATCAGAAAAAGCTTTTCAGGAATCATCATAAATGCAGAACTGTTTTGCTGAATGCTATCTCTCATGCTGAATATGAGAAGATATCTAACAGGGAAACGGCCTATGACATATATGAGTCCTTGAAAATGACTCATGAAGGAAATGCTCAAGTCAAGGAGACTAAAGCTCTAGCTTTAATCCAGAAGTATGAAGCCTTCAAGATGGAGGATGATGAAGACATTGAAAAGATGTTTTCAAGATTTCAAACTCTTACTGCTGGATTGAGAGTTCTTGACAAGGGATACACCAAGGCTGATCACGTAAAGAAGATCATCAGAAGCTTACCCAGAAGATGGGGTCCTATGGTGACTGCATTCAAGATTGCAAAGAATCTGAATGAAGTTTCTCTGGAAGAGCTCATCAGTGCCTTGAGAAGTCATGAAATAGAGCTGGACGCAAATGAGCCTCAAAAGAAAGGTAAGTCTATTGCATTAAAATCAAATATCAAGAAATGCACTAACGCTTTTCAGGCTAGAGAAGAAGATCCTGAAGAATCAGAATCTGAAGAAGAAGATGAACTGTCCCTGATCTCCAGAAGGCTAAATCAACTCTGGAAGACCAAGCAAAGGAAGTTCAGAGGTTTCAGAAGCTCAAAGAAATTTGAACGTGGAGAATCTTCTGATGACAGAAGATTTGACAAGAAGAAGGTCATGTGCTATGAATGCAATGAGCCTGGACACTTCAAGAATGAATGTCCAAATCTTCAGAAGGAAAATCCCAAGAAGAAGTTTCATAAGAAGAAAGGTCTTATGGCAACCTGGGATGAGTCAGAAGATGATTCAGAAGATGAGCAGGCTAACTGTGCGCTGATGGCGACAGAAGATGACGGATCAGAATCTACATCAGAATCAGATTCTGAAGAGGTATTTTCTGAACTTACTAGAGATGAGTTAGTTTCCGGTCTAACTGAACTTCTGGAACTCAAGTCTCAAATTAGTCTCAAATACAAAAAGCTGAAAAAGCTATTTGAATTTGAAACAAAGAAGCTTGAGTTGGAGAATTCTGAATTAAAAGAAAAACTTTTAAAATTATCCAATAATGTTGGATCTCCTTCTGATTCAGAAAAATCCACTCCTAGTCTAAACCATATTCTGAAAGAATATGATTTAAGTTTCAGGAAGTTCTTATCTAGAAGTATTGGCAGAAGTCAGCTAGCTTCTATGATATATGCTGTGTCTGGAAACAAAAGAGTTGGCATTGGTTTTGAGGGTGAAACCCCATACAAACTTGAACCTGTTGATGAAATGAAATTCACATACAAGCCATTGTATGATCAGTTCAAGTATGGCCACTCCCATGATATTAGGCACACTTCACATGCTCAAAGTTTTCACATAACACACACCAAAAAGCATGTGACACAACCTAGGAAATATCATGAAACTCACATTAAAAATTATCATGCTGTTCCTCCTATTGCTTACAATGTTAAACCCAAGTTCAATCAGAACTTGAGAAAATCTAACAAGAAAGGACCCAAGAAAATGTGGGTACCTAAGGATAAGATTATTCCTATTGCAGATATCCTTGACTGCAAAAAGGACAAAGCACAACATGTCATGGTACCTGGACTCTGGATGCTCACGACACATGACAGGAAGAAGGTCTATGTTCCAAGACCTGGTGCTTAAGTCTGGAGGAGAAGTCAAGTTTGGAGGAGATCAGAAGGGCAAGATAATTGGCTCTGGAACTATAAAGTCTGGTAACTCTCCTTCCATTTCTAATGTACTTCTTGTAGAAGGATTAACACATAACCTCTTATCTATCAGTCAATTGAGTGACAATGGTTATGATATAATCTTTAATCAAGAGTCTTGCAAGGCTGTAAATCAGAAGGATGGCTCAATCCTATTTACAGGCAAGAGGAAGAACAACATTTATAAGACAGATCTGCAAGATCTTATGAGTCAGAAGGTGACTTGTCTTATGTCTGTTTCTGAAGAGCAGTGGGTCTGGCACAGAAGATTAGGTCATGCTAGTTTGAGAAAGATTTCTCAGATTAACAAACTGAATCTGGTCAGAGGACTCCCTAATCTGAAATTCAAATCAGATGCTCTTTGTGAAGCATGTCAGAAGGGCAAGTTCTCCAAACCTGCATTCAAGTCCAAGAATGTTGTTTCTACCTCAAGGCCATTAGAACTCTTGCACATTGATCTGTTTGGCCCAGTCAAAACAACATCTGTCAGAGGAAAGAAATATGGATTAGTCATCGTAGATGATTATAGCCGCTGGACATGGGTAAAATTCTTGAAACACAAGGATGAGACTCATTCAGTGTTCTTTGATTTCTGCATTCAGATTCAATCTGAAAAAGAATGTAAAATCATAAAGGTCAGAAGTGATCATGGTGGTGAATTTGAGAACAGATCCTTTGAAGAATTCTTCAAAGAAAATGGTATTGCCCATGATTTCTCTTGTCCTAGAACTCCACAGCAAAATGGGGTTGTAGAACGAAAGAATAGGACTCTACAAGAAATGGCCAGAACCATGATCAATGAAACCAATATGGCTAAGCATTTCTGGGCAGAAGCAATAAACACTGCATGCTATATTCAGAATAGAATCTCTATCAGACCTATTCTAAATAAGACTCCCTATGAATTGTGGAAGAATAGAAAGCCCAACATTTCATATTTCCATCCTTTTGGATGTGTATGCTTTATTCTGAACACTAAAGATCACCTTGGTAAGTTTGATTCCAAAGCTCAAAAATGTTTCCTTCTTGGATATTCTGAACGCTCAAAAGGCTACAGAGTATACAATACTGAAACATTGATTGTAGAAGAATCAATCAATATCAGGTTTGATGATAAGCTTGGTTCTGAAAAACCAAAGCAGTTTGATAATTTTGCAGATTGGGATATTGATATATTAGAAGTTGTTGAGCCAAGAAGCAACGCATCAGAAGCAGAGCTTCTCAGAAGCAAAGAATCGGAAGATCAAGTATCAGCTTCTTTGGAGAATCTAAGCATATCTGAAGAACCATCTGTCAGAAGATCATCCAGACTCATCTCTGGTCATTCAGAAGATGTCATTCTTGGAAAGAAGGATGATCCAATCAGAACAAGAGCATTCCTTAAGAACAATGCAGATTGTCAATTAGGTCTTGTATCTTTGATCGAGCCAACTTCTGTTGATCATGCTCTAGAAGATCCAGACTGGATAATTGCTATGCAAGAAGAACTAAATCAGTTTACAAGGAATGATGTTTGGGATCTTGTTCCTAGACCTGATGGATTCAATATAATCGGTACAAAATGGGTCTTCAGAAACAAGCTCAGAATAAGAAAGTGAGAAAGTTCTTATGTATGAGTATCTTCTGTAATGAAATTTTTTTTTAGAAGTTCTGATAGAAATCAATTAGAAATTGTGATTCAGTTATTACTAACGTTTCATTGTCTAAGTTGTTTCAGAATCTCTATAAAAGTAAAACAGCCGTAACTGGCTATCCAGATGGTAAACACGTGTTCACTATTCCTGGACAAGCGTGCGTGCAGTTGAGGGGACGTCTACTTAGGTAACTGTGCAAATCACGTCTTTTGTCATTATTATCTCTCCTCACGTCACGTAACATTAAATGCTTTTCATCATTTACTTTCTTTCAGTTTTCTATTTATATTCTTCAAACGTTTCTTTTCCCTCTCATATTTCTCTCACTTTGCATTCAGTTTCTTTTTCGTTCTCTCTCTTTGCTTTCATATCATAAACCCTAGCAGTTTCCAATATCTGCAAAGTCATCATGAATCCATCGTCAAGCTCTGGGAATCAAGATAATGATCGGAAACAAAAGAGAAAGGCAACTGCTGAACCAGAAACCAAACCAAAAAGAGTAAGGATTTCCTATGACCCTCTCAAAGTGTATCAACCTCTTGACGGTTCCCCTCAATCACCTCCCTCCTCAAAGACCTCCACCACCTCTTCCTCCTCATTCATCCTCTCGGAACCACCTTCTTCACCATCTGATATCTCCTCCCCTTCAACCCTTCCATCAGATATTTCTTCATCTCTCTCACACCCTTTTCCCACCAGAACACCTAATCCCTATAGTGTTGTTCTTCCCGACTCAAGGTTCACTGTCAACCCTCCAACCCCTACCACTCAATCATATCTGGAGCTTTTACACTCTGATGTAAATGGCTGGTTGGAGATTCTAGGTGCTGCTCACCTTAACCATCTGGATGAGTATGCTACAAACAACCTTTGGAATACCTTTCGTCAGGATTTTCTGGATAAGGCTACAGACACTCAGAGAAGGATTATGTCTGAAGCTCCTGGTGTTCGTGGTCTCCGGTTGGAAGTTGGTGAGAGCAGCCATCACCATCTCATCAGGAACAGAAGTGTTCTTGAAAGGAAGATACCAGCAGATGAGTTGGAAGAAGAAAATCTCTGCAGAGACATCGTGGTGTGGAGACCATGGTTTCCTGTGCTGACTGGAGATTTTCAGTGGCTGTTCAACTGGTTCAGAATGAACCCTTCTGAAAAAGCACCTCACATGGTCTTTCCAGTAGTGGTTTATCGTGCTGAAGTTGCTGGTCCTACTCCTCCAACAAACCTAGCAGCTATTCTTCAAGCGTTGGAAGATGGAACTTCTGAGCTGTCTGAACCAGAATATGCTAAGGCTACTTCTGAGTCAGACTCAGATGAGGAAATGGAAGATGCACAAGCTGAAGATCTCCCAGTAGATCACCCTGCTGAGATTGCTGTCCCTCTTGGCAGAAATACTGGTGCTTCTTCTTCTGGTGAAACCTCAGCTCTGATGGAGACCTTGGAAACTCTTCATCAGAATCAAGCTATGCTGGCTTCTCGTTTGGACGCGCCAGAAGCAGCCAATGCTGAGTTTCGTTCCTTCATGACAAGGCAAGCTACAAGCACTGACGGGATTCATGATGTTCTGGCGCGGATTTTGCGTAGGCTAGGATCTTAGTCCATTGGTCTTTGTAGTTTTCTTTCCTTGTTGCATCTGTTTTCCTGCATTCCTCTCCTGTAATCCTTCTTGTTGTTTATCAATGAAAAGTTTCTTTGTTTTTACATTCCAGTGTTTTTTATTTGTCGTTTTATAGCATCTGAATCTTTTGAAATATTCTTTTTGATGTTATGACAAAAAGGGGGAGAAGATAAATGATAAATGATTTGATTAAATCTATCAGTTGCTGGGTAAAGCTCCCACACATTCACTAACAAGAACTGCAAGTTCTATATGGTTTAAGTGTTTTGCAGGTATAAAGAAGTGAAGAAAATCTTCAAAGCAAACACAAGAAGCAAAACCATGGAAACTGAAGCAAGCTGAGTGCTGTCAAGCTTCAGAGATCAGAAGCACTGATAATAGAATTTGATCCATATTTGTCTATTTGTTCTGACAAAATTCTATTTGCTCTGATACATTATTTTAGCCTATATGGCTCTGATACATATCATGTGTTCTAATATACATTTTATGTTCTGACTCGTTCATGCTGACTTTTGTCGTTTAGTTTTTGTTCTGTAACATTTCAGGATGTAGAGATGCTCAGATGATGCTCTGGTACATTCAACAATGTTCTGATACAAATCTAGCATGAAGTGATGTTGGTAGAAATTCAAAGCTCTGAAGCTATCCGAGGGAAGCAGAAACCAGAAGCTGTGAATGTTCTAAAGATCCAGAAAACTCAAGTTCTGAAGCTGTCCTAAATGGAAGCAGAAATCAGAAGCTGTGAATGTTCAGAAGATCAAAGAAATTCAAGTTCTGAAGCTGTCCTAGATGGAAGCAGAAGTCAGAAGCTGTGAATGTTCAGAAGATCAAAAGAAATTCAAGTTCTGAAGCTGTCCTAGATGGAAGCAGGAATCAGAAGCTGTGAGTGTTCTAGGGATCTAAAGAAATTCTAGTTCTGAAGCTGTCCTATGGAAGCAGAAGTCAGAAGCTATGAATTCTCTGAAGACAGAAGCTTATATGATCGTCTCTACCGAAATAATCAGGGAAGTCTTTTATTAAAGTTCTTCGAGTATTTATTTCAGGGGGAGATTATTTATCTCAGGGGGAGATTGTTAATCTCAGGGGGAGACATATTCATATGCTTATGCTATAGCTGTGTAATTTGTCTTTTGCCGTCTGTTCTTTCTGATCGCAAATTCATATCATTTATATATGTTTTTGTCATCATCAAAAAGGGGGAGATTGTTAGAACAAGATTTGTTCTGATCAATTATCTTAGTTTTGATGATAACAATAATATGAATTTTGCTTAAGATAATATGGTACTCTAATCCAATGCAATTTCCTTTTCAGGAAATATATAAAGAGTACGCATAATTCAGAGCTCAGAAGCTTTGTCTCAAAGGGTTCAGCATGCAACATCAGAACATGGTCTGGCAAGACATCAGAAGATGGTCGAAGCAGAATCAGAACATGGGTCTATGGAAGCATCAGAAGAACAAGAGAACAGAAGCACTGAAGTTCTGATGGTATCACGCTCAGAAGCACTTCAAGGTCAGAAGATCAGAAGATGCTATGCACCAAGCTGTTTGACTCTGATGATATTCAAACGTTGTATTCACAAACATCAGATCAGAAGGAAGTACAAGTGGCAAGCTACGCTGACTGACAAAAGGAACGTTAAAAGCTATTCTAGGCTACGTCAGTAGACACAGCGTGAACAAGGCTCGAGGTAGTTGACAAAAGCGTATAACATTAAATGCGATGCTGTACGGAACACGCAAAGCATTAAATGCACTCAACGGTCATCTTCTCCAACGCCTATAAATATGAAGTTCTGATGAGAAGCAAGGTTAACGATCCTGAACAATACAATTCAAATTAACTTGCTGAAACTCTGTTCAAATCCAAAGCTCAGAATCTTCATCTTCATCAAAGCTCACTACATTGCTTTTGTAATATATTAGTGAGATTAAGCTTAAACGATTAAGAGAAATATCACAGTTGTGATTATCGCTTTTAAGAAGCATTTGTAATACTCTTAGAATTACATTAAGTTGTAAGGATCTAGAGTGATCGTGTGGATCAGAATACTCTAGGAAGTCTTAGGAGTGAACTAAGCAGTTGTAACTAGAGTGATCGTGTGGATCAGTAGACTCTAGAAAAAGTCTTAGAGGGTATCTAAGCAGTTGTTCCTGGAGTGATCAGTGTGTGATCAGAAGACTCTGGAAGACTTAGTTGCTGACTAAGTGGAGAACCATTGTAATCCGTGCGATTAGTGGATTAAATCCTCAGTTGAGGTAAATCATCTCTGCGGGGGTGGACTGGAGTAGTTTAGTTAACAACGAACCAGGATAAAAATAACTGTGCAATTTATTTTTATCTGTCAAGTGTTTTAAAGCCACACTTATTCAAACCCCCCCTTTCTAAGTGTTTTTCTATCCTTCAATTGGAACTAAGGGAGGAATCAGTTACAA
Organism: Vicia villosa; assembly: GCF_029867415.1. Taxonomy (NCBI): domain Eukaryota; kingdom Viridiplantae; phylum Streptophyta; class Magnoliopsida; order Fabales; family Fabaceae; genus Vicia; species Vicia villosa. Next base: position 217,803 of record NW_026706173.1, on the reverse strand, counting down.
TCCAGCTTTAGCCCGTCGTCAATACAGCTATCCCATGAAAAATATACCAAGTAACATTCAATTGGAGGGTCTGTTCTTCAAGAACATCGACGATCATGGCAACATGCTGAAGAAGGAAATTGTCCAAGCCTGGCGTCTTGTTCACAGCAAAGGGAGAAGATTATTAGGAAAACATCTTTGCATATCCCTGGATCCTTACCTTCAATGGGTACGCGTCAGAGCATTCAAGCTCAGGATGCCATATCAACATCAAGAACCTATTCCCCTAAGGGAACCAATTTACCTTTTCTCCACCGATGTTGAAAAACTGCAAGCGGCATTAAACAAGGTATGCCAAGAAAGGAATGCTTGGAGGAACAAGTATCGAATTGTCAACACGGAAAATGTTGAAATTCAAAACATCCTAAGAAGGAAGGATGAGTTACTTGAAGTGCTCGATCGACAAGTGACACAATCGTCACTTTCTCATCATATCCCTCCTGCTTCCTGGATCATCGATCAGCTCACGTCAGAGAACGCTCAGCTCAAGAAACAGAAGAAGATGTTAGAACGTGAAGTCGGCTCATCATCAAAGTTTTAGAGTCCTTTCTCTCAGTTTCTCTGTATTTCCACTTTCAAAGTGTGTAAAAACGGCGTTTTCGCTTAATTAATAAAGTTTTGATGTTTCATAACGTAATTATGGTGTTTCCTTGAAAAATAATAACTTAATTGCATATCATACATCTCTTTAGTCGTACGCACTGACACGAGAATTGTCGCGGATCTAATAGTCACTTTCCTTTCTCCAGAAAGAGAGGAGGAGAAGGAGGTGAACCAAGACTTTCAAGCTGTCTCATCCATACAACACTCGTTCAAGTCGCAAGAAGAGAATGGAAGACTTTGAGCAAGAGAATGAAGAACTCAGAGAAGAGATTAATACTCTCAAAGGTACTGTTGAAAGACTCAATAGTATGGTAGAAGCCCTGGTAGTTGCGCAGAATCGACCAACGCCAGAAGAACCACAAAGGACTGTGGTTTCCGAGATTGTTTCTACTCCTATTCCTCAGTATACCATGCCGCCTGATCGACCTTGGGGCATGCCGTATAACTTTACTCCAGAAGGGTACATACCTCCAGCTTCTGAAGCTCCAAAAGTCACCATGGATATGCGTCCACCGGAGGGTTACAAACCTCTGGAAATTGAAGTTCCAAGAGCAACGGCAATGGGTTTCGCACAACAGAATGCTGAGATACCAAGATCTGCTGTCATGGCTTCTCCACGACCGATTATGCATACTTTTCCCCCGCAAGGCGGACAAGTATATCATCACGCTCCAAGTGAGGATGCTGGCGTGTATGAAAGATTGGACGAGTTCCAGGAACAGTTTCTGCAAATGCAGAAGGAACTCAAGACTCTCCGAGGACAAGATCTATTTGGAAAGAATGCTGCAGACCTCTGTCTGGTTCCAAATGTTAAGATTCCTCACAAATTCAAAGTACCAGAGTTCGAGAAGTATAAAGGGAATTCATGCCCACAAAGTCATCTTGTGATGTACGCTCGAAGAATGTCAACTCAGACTGATAATCAACAATTGCTCATTCATTATTTTCAAGACAGCCTGACTGGTGCTGCACTCAAATGGTACATGAACTTGGACAGTTCAGAGATTCGTACTTTTCGAGACCTTGGAGAGGCCTTCGTCAAACAGTATAAGTACAATCTGGATATGGCTCCCGACAGAGATCAACTCCGGGCCATGACTCAAAAGGATAGAGAAAGCTTCAAGGAATACGCTCAAAGATGGCGTGAAGTTGCTGCTCAAATTTGTCCACCACTTGAAGAGAAAGAAATGACAAAAATCTATCTCAAAACTTTGAGTCCATTTTACTACGGACGAATGGTTGCAAGTGCACCAAGTGACTTTACCGAGATGGTAAACATGGGTGTGCGTTTAGAAGAAGCAGTTCGAGAAGGACGCTTGAACAAAGAACCAGAATCTTCTGTTGGTCCAAGGAAGTATGGAAGTTCTTTCCAGAAGAAAAAGGATCAAGATGTCAGCAATGTCTTGCACAAAATCAAGAAGAAATTCCAACCTCAAGTTGCAACAATAACTCCGGTTGTTAACTCAGCGCCAGCTTATCAACCTCAGGTTTCACAACAACAAATTCAACAAAGGTCGCAGCAACCTCAGCAGCAGGTTCGACCTCCAAATTACAACAATCGGGCTCCAAGGTATCCTGCCTTTGACCCCGTACCAATGCCGTATGCAGAATTATTTCCAACATTACTGGCAAAAGGACTCATTCAGACAAGGAGTCCTCCAAATCCTACAAACAGTTCCTCACCATGGTATAAGGCTGACCAATCTTGTCCCTATCATCAGGGGGCACCAGGTCACAATATTGAGAACTGTTTATCTTTCAAAATTGACGTCCAACGATTAGTGAAGAGCGGAATGCTATCCTTCAAAGATACTAATCCAAACGTCCAAGCAAATCCTTTGCCGCAGCATAAAGAAGCTTCAGTAAATCTGATAGATCAACGCCCTAATGTCATTCAAATCTACGACATTCGTCAGATAGGGGAAAATCTTGTCAGGATGCACGCTAAACAAGCTGGGTACGGTCATGTACCACCTCACAACTACTTCACATGTGAAATTTGTCCAAAGAATAATCAAGGATGTGCCATAGTTCAAGCTGCATTACAAGAACAAATGGACTTGGGATGGATTCAACATATCCGAGTCAGAACTGAACATGACATCAACATGGTTCAAGGATGTCCAGGAGAATACAAAATCTACAAAGTTGAAGACCTTGAAGGATCGGTAGTCAGGTTCCACAAAACTTTAAATGGACTTGCCTACTTTGGAACAGATTTCCACGCTTACAGTAGATGCAGAATCTGTCGAAGAAATTCACGAGGATGTTTGCGTGTTCGCAACGACATTCAAAAGCTGATGGATGACAATACCATTACTGTTCTTGCCAACAGAGAAGATGATGAAGTCTTTACCGTATCTCCTCAAATTAATCAAGATGAACCTATGCAAGTTAAGTATGATAGCAGGAAGACAGCAATTGCTCCGTTAGTCATCTACTTACCAGGTCCTGTACCGTATGAGTCCAGCAAGGCTATACCATACAAGTACAACGCTACATTCATTGAAAATGGTAAGGAAATACCATTACCGTCTGTTGTCAACATTGCTGATGTTAGTCGAGTCACCAGAAGTGGACGAGTCTTCAACAGAACAACAGAAAATGTGGAGAAACCTTCGGAGGAAGTACCACATAGGCAAGACAATCATCCGACCAATGCTGTTCAAGCGAAAGAAAATGATGAGATCTTGAAGTTAATCCAGAGGAGTGAATACAACATTGTAGACCAATTACTACATACTCCATCTAGGATTTCTGTTCTTTCCCTGCTATTGAGTTCTGAAGCTCATAGGGAAGCTCTACAGAAAGTTTTGGAACAAGCTTTCGTAGAACCAAGTGTTACAATAAGCCAATTCAACAACATCATTGCCAACATCTCCGCCGGAACTAACCTAAGTTTCTGTGACGAAGATCTTCCTGAAGAAGGAGTGGACCACAATCTTCCACTTCACATCTCAGTTGGCTGCATGGGTAATACACTCACAGGAGTCCTAATAGACAATGGATCCTCTCTCAACGTCATGCCTAAATCAACATTATCAAGATTATCTTTCGAAGATTACCCTCTAAGAAAAAGTCATGTCATCGTCAAAGCATTTGATGGATCAAGAAAGTCAGTTTTCGGAGAAGTAGATCTTCCCATAACTATTGGACCTCAGACGTTCAAAATCACTTTCCAGGTTATGGACATTCCAGCACAATACAGTTGTTTGCTAGGTCGCCCATGGATTCATGAGGCTGGGGCAATTACTTCAACACTTCATCAGAAACTGAAGTTCATAAGAAATGACAAATTGGTAACCGTATGTGGAGAACGAGCTCTGATCGTCAGCAACCTGTCATCATTCTCCGACATAGAACCAAAAGAAGTTGTTGGAACTAAATTCCAAGCACTTTCCTTGGACAAAGGAAAGGAGAAAGCAGCGTCTATTTCTTCATACAAAGATGCAATCCAAGTTGTAAAGGATGGTACTACCAGTGGTTGGGGGCACATTAATATTCCTACCAACAACAAGAACAGAACAGGAATTGGATTCTTTCCGACATCATCAAGAGCTATCCCAGGGATTGAGGTAGTTCTCCCAATTCAAGAAACTTTCTGCAGTGGAGGTTTTCTTCAACCTGTTCAACAAACAGTCAATACCATCGGTACGGAAAACACCGATGAAGAGGAATGGTTATCCTATCTTAACAAAGCAGGATACATCTCCCTACCAGAGTCTGATTCACCTTGCTGTTATCCGACTAAAGGATCTGAAAGTAAGACTCAACCAAGCAGGGATGAAGTTACTGACAGCTTCACCACCAGAAGTCATGGTTCATCAGAAGAAGTTCCTCCTATCCCCGAAGAGACTTGGGATACATTAGGAGAACCAAGCGGAAAATTCGACTACATGGTGAAATACTCCGCTCCTGAAAGTTCAAAAATCTCTCTTGAAGATATTGTTCCAACTGGATGGAACATTGATTATGAGTACCTCTCTCAGCCAAAAGAGATGTATAACCCTTGCTATTCATCATCATCTACTGGTGAAATCATCATTGAGGATTATATCCCCAAGTCACCTTCCGAGGCTACGGATCTAGAGTTCACATATCTAGTCAATGCCATCTTGGGAGAAGAGCAAGACCAAAATACAGAAGAGGATGATCTCGAAAGTGTCTCCGACAACGAGTCTCTCCATTCAGAAGATTGGAAGTTTCCTCAAAAGAAAAACCGACATACTCCACTTGGAAATGGGTATGCTCACACCGCTCAGTCTGCTGAAGTAGAAGAAGATCGTCTGAGTGTTGCAAAGACAGTGGTTGGTAAATCAAGACCTACCACAGGCCAGCTTAAGCCTAAGGTTCCAGATTACTTAGTGCACAATGGGGTTCGCCACTACTGGACAGCTGTTGAAGTTTCAACTGTTGTTCGCACTCCTAAGTAGGAACTTTCACCGTTATTTTGTCCTCTCACCATAGCCCAGGGTGAAGAGATGTTTCATAGGGCTTTGCATTTTACTATTTCTTAGGAAAATGTCCCTCTTTGCTTCGCCCAAAGCAATAGAGTTTTGTTTTATAGGGTCTTTGTTTCAAAAAATGACTGTCCATAAATAAAAATGTCATTCTGTTCCTTCGTTTAGTTTTCCCTTTTCTTTTTTTTTCGGAAATTGGTAATCCTAAAAAACACCCTTAAAAAACATCAAATATTCCATTAACTGCATACACCGAGTCTTCCCTCGTTGTCTAAATAAAACTTATCACACATATGCAGATTAATCATAAAATACCCCGTTGAAACGTGCGACCGTATGACTTCTCCAAGCTTTGAGTTTCCTGTATTCGAGGCAGAGGAAGAAGAAGACGAAGAAATATCAAAGGAAATTTCACGATTACTTCAACAAAAGGAAGAGGCCATTCAGCCATACAATGAGCCTCTAGAGATCATTAACCTTGGTTCCGATGGAAACAGAAAAGAGGTTAAGATTGGAGCTTCGCTCAGTTCAGAGATCAGAGAGAGTTTGATACAGCTGCTCAGAGAATTCTCAGATGTCTTCGCTTGGTCTTATCAAGATATGCCAGGGTTGGATACCAGTATAGTGGAGCATCACTTGCCATTAAAAGCAGAATGCCCTCCGGTCAAGCAAAAATTAAGAAGAACTCATCCGGAGATGGCCATGAAAATCAAAGAGGAAGTTCAAAAGCAGATCAACGCAGGTTTCCTCGTCACTTCAGAATACCCTCAGTGGTTAGCTAACATTGTTCCCGTTCCTAAGAAAGACGGAAAAGTCCGCATGTGCGTCGACTACAGAGATTTGAACAAAGCTAGCCCTAAGGATGATTTTCCTTTACCACATATTGATATGTTGGTAGACAGTACAGCAAAATCCAAAGTTTTCTCATTCATGGACGGATTTTCAGGATACAACCAAATCAAAATGGCACCTGAAGACATGGAAAAAACAGCTTTCATCACCCCCTGGGGCACGTTCTGCTATCGTGTTATGCCTTTTGGACTAAAGAACGCAGGGGCAACTTATCAAAGGGCCATGACTACACTTTTCCACGACATGATGCATAAGGAAGTGGAAGTCTATGTGGACGACATGATTGCCAAATCAGAAAATGAAGAAGATCACATACAAAATCTGACAAAGTTATTTCAACGCTTACGGAAGTTTCAGCTTCGCCTGAACCCCAACAAGTGTACCTTTGGTGTCTACTCAGGAAAACTCCTTGGTTTCATTGTCAGCAAACGAGGAATTGAAGTAGATCCAGACAAAGTCAAGGCAATTCAAGAAATGCCTTCGCCCAGAACCGAGAAACAAGTTAGAGGATTTCTTGGACGTCTGAATTACATCTCGAGATTCATATATCTCATGACTGCAACTTGCGCTCCTATTTTCAAACTTCTACGGAAAAATCAAAGTTGCGTCTGGACAGACGATTGTCAGAAAGCGTTCGACAGCATTAAGGAATATCTGCTCGAACCACCCATCTTGTCTCCTCCAGTGGAAGGAAGACCTTTGATAATGTACTTAACCGTCTTAGAAGATTCCATGGGTTGTGTCCTTGGACAGCAAGACGAGACAAAGAGAAAAGAGCATGCCATCTACTACCTGAGCAAGAAATTCACTGATTGTGAATCCCGCTACTCCATGCTCGAGAAGACGTGTTGTGCTTTGGCCTGGGCTGCCAAGCGTCTCCGCCAGTACATGATTCGACATACTACTTGTTTGATCTCTCATATGGATCCAATCAAGTACATCTTTGAGAAGCCTGCTTTAACCGGGAGAATTGCCCGTTGGCAGATGTTGTTATCAGAATATGACATTGAGTATCACGCACAGAAAGCCGTGAAAGGAAGCATTCTAGCTGAGCACCTGGCTCACCACCCACTCAATGGTCATGAATCAACCAGTTTCGACTTTCCGGACGAGGACGTCATGTACCTCAAGATGAAAGATTACGACGAGCCACTACCAGACGAAGGACCTGAGATAGGATCCCAGTGGGGCTTAATCTTTGACGGAGCTGTCAATGCTTATGGACGAGGAATTGGGGCAATCATTGTTACACCTCAGGGTACCCATATTCCATTTACTGCCAGATTAACTTTCAAATGCACAAACAATGAGGCCGAATATGAAGCTTGCATCATGGGTCTCGAAGAAGCCGTGGATCTAAGAATCAAACACTTGGATGTATATGGAGATTCTGCTTTGGTCATCAATCAAATCAAAGGAGAATGGGAAACACGCCAACCAGGGCTAATTCCTTACAAAGACTACGCGAGAAGATTATTACCATTCTTCGACAGGGTAGATTTTCATCACATTCCTCGTGAAGAAAACAATTTGGCTGATGCATTAGCCACACTCTCTTCCATGATTAGGATAAATCATTGGAATGACATTCCTCGGATCGATGTTATGCGCCTGGATAGGCCCGCTCATGTGTTCACAGTAGAAGCAATCATCGACGACAAACCGTGGTATCACGACATCAAGAACTTTCTTCAAAAGCAAGAGTACCCTCTTGGGGCATCAAAGAAAGATAGAAAGACTTTGAGAAAGTTAGCTTGTAGATTCTTCCTGAATGAAGATGTTCTGTACAAGAGAAACTTCGACATGGTTCTGCTCAGATGCGTTGACAGAAAAGAAGCAGAAATACTCATGAGAGAAATACATGAAGGTTCCTTTGGTACTCACACCAATGGACACACCATGACAAGGAAAATACTGAGAGCAGGATATTATTGGCTGACAATGGAGTCAGATTGCTACCAGTACGCAAAGAGGTGTCACAAATGCCAGATCTACGCCGATAGAATTCATGTGCCACCATCTCTTCTCAACATACTCTCTTCCCCTTGGCCTTTCTCCATGTGGGGAATCGACATGATTGGAATGATCGAACCAAAAGCGTCCAACGGACATCGCTTCATCTTGGTAGCCATAGACTATTTCACCAAATGGGTTGAAGCAGCTTCATATGCAAACGTTACAAGACAAGTTGTCGTCAGGTTTATCAAGAATCACATCATCTGTCGCTATGGCGTTCCTAGCAAGATAATCACTGACAATGGGTCAAATTTGAATAACAAAATGATGAAGGAGCTTTGTGAAGAATTCAAGATCGAACATCACAACTCATCTCCTTACAGACCAAAGATGAATGGAGCTGTAGAAGCAGCTAACAAAAACATCAAGAAAATCATTCAGAAGATGGTCATCACTTACAAAGATTGGCATGAAATGCTCCCGTATGCTCTTCATGGTTACCGTACATCAGTACGTACTTCAACTGGAGCAACTCCTTTCTCCCTTGTATATGGCATGGAGGCAGTCCTACCTATAGAGGTTGAGATTCCATCAATGAGAGTTTTGATGGAGGCAAAATTAACAGAAGCCGAGTGGTGTCAAAGCAGATTCGATGAATTGAACTTAATCGAAGAAAAGCGCATGACAGCTTTATGCCACGGACAGCTATATCAACAAAGAATGAAGAAAGCTTTCGACAAAAAGGTTCGACCTCGCACAATCAAAGAAGGCGACCTTGTACTCAAAAAGATTCAATCTTTTCTCACAGATTCGAGAGGGAAATGGACTCCCAATTATGACGGCCCCTACGTGGTCAAGAGAGCTTTCTCAGGAGGAGCCTTAATACTCACGACTATGGATGGAGAAGAATTCACCCGTCCTGTGAACGTCGACGCAGTCAAGAAATACTTCGCCTAAATAAACAAAAGAACAGCTCGCTAAGTTGAAAACTCGCAAAGAGCGACTTAGGCAAAAAAGAGCGTCTCGGTGAATCGAAAACCCGAAAGGGCGATTCAGGCAAAAGTTAGAGACATAAAAAAAAATATATATTAATCAATCCCGGTAGACTTAAAACCCGAAAGGGGTAGTTTACGCAAAAGTTAGGGATATATGGCAAGTAACTGTGTTCAGGACAAACTTGATCATTCAAAATCCATAGCGGAGTATTCATCAGCAGTAGGTCATCTTCTACGAAGCACGAATACAGCGCAACTCGGAGTGGAAGGGAAAGATAACGGTCGTCACGTTTCATCGTAGCCCTTTTCCCGAAAATTACCAATTTCCAACTTTGTAAATACTCCATGGAATCAAGCATTTGGCTGATTACCATTCCATATATAATAATTTGAGCCTTGTGCTTTTCCTTTGCAATCTAGTCTTATTCAGTTTCTTGAAATGCATTTTAAGTTTAAACAGTCATTTTCTTGAAACAAATGTTTTCATAAAATAAAATGAATTTACTTGCAAAAATAAAGGTGAAATTTCTTTCTAAGGTTTACAAACAATAGGAAGAATGCAAACAGTTGCTCCGAGAACGGTTGAGACTCCGGGAACCAAGATTTCCCCATGAGGTCGCTTTGCGAACATCTCCCGATGACGGATCTTCACTTCAATTCATATTACTCACTTCGGACAGCGGACAACTGATAACCAGGTATTCCCAACAGAGTTCGAACTACAAGAAGAGGACATCTTCTGATCAACAAGAATTCAAGTCGTATCTTAGGATTTTCCATCCGCGACAATTCTATTCACATTCACTTTACATTTTATCATTGTCATAATATTCATGCATACATTACATCATAACTGCATAGTCGAGTCAGGCTTTGATCCTGTGAATGCCTGAGTCATTTAGGCATGAACTCAAGTTTCCCCTGCAAGTTCCGGAGAAACTTTTTCCTTCGAAACAACAGTTCATACACAAGGATCTCACCAAGCAAGTCAACAGATGGTAGTCTCCCTCAAGGAGATAGTTTGTTCACTTTTGGAATTCCTCAGCCGAGAATCTCCTGCAGAGCGACATTCGACAGTCTTCTTCAGATAAGATAGTCTGCTTCACATTTTGGAATTCCCTAGAGGTTTGGTATTTCCCCAGCAGGGTCAAGAGGTGCCACTTCTTGTCAAAGAAAAATTCAGAATCTCCCAGCAGATCGACAAATGATTCCCCAGCGGAGTCAGCGAATGATAGTCTTCGTCCAGAAGATAGTTCAGATTCCCCAACAAAGTCAGCAAATGGCAGTCTCTTTCAGCAGAAGACAGTTTGCTCACTTTCTATCATAACAAAGTCAGCAAATGGCAGTCTCTTTCAGCAGAAGACAGTTTGCTCACTTTCTTTCATGACAGGGTCGACAAATGGCAGTCTCTCCCAGTAGAAGACAGTTTGCTCCCCTAGCAATTGGCAAATGGCAGTCTTTTCCCAAGAAAAGACAGTTTGTCTGTTAAATACTCAAGAGATCGACAAATGGCAGTTTCTTCGAACAGTTTGTCTGTTTCCGGGATGTTTAACTCCCCACAGAGTCGATGAATGGCAGTTTTCCTCTTAGGAAAACAGTTCGTTGATTCCCCAGGCATCAGTTGACGAATGGCAGTTTTCACCCCGAAAACAGTTCGTCCGCCTTCAAACAAAGTCATTAGCCCCTCAAAAGATCATGAGGCCATATGACATTCTTTCAAAGACGTCAAGTCAAAAGGGAAGATGGTGAAGTTTCTTTACAGCCGTCAAATGGCATCTTATCTCCAAGCGCTGATAAGAAGTTTGACGAGGAAACAAACCTTTGAAGTTTCTTTACAGCCGTCAAATGGCATCTTATCTCCAAGCGCTGATAAGAAGTTTGACGAGGAAACAAACCTTTGAAGTTTCTTTACAGCCGTCAAATGGCATCTTATCTCCAAGCGCTGATAAGAAGTTTGACGAGGAAACAAACCTTTGAAGTTTCTTTACAGCCGTCAAATGGCATCTTATCTCCAAGCGCTGATAAGAAGTTTGACGAGGAAACAAACCTTTGAAGTTTCTTTACAGCCGTCAAATGGCATCTTATCTCCAAGCACTGATAAGAAGTTTGACGAGGAAACAAACCTTTGGGAATTTTCTCTTCATTTGAGATATTGTCCAAACACGACTGAGACCAGTTTCGAGATTTGGACATCCGGAACGAGAGGAGGTTGTTTACCTTTTTCTAAGTATCAACACTTAGTTAAAGAAGATGGATTGCGCATCCTACATTGCCATCCATTCACCAGAATCCACATCGAGTATTTCTGCAGGAGTTTGTCTCCTCATCCCCCGCCAAGTGCGACAACGGGATCAAATCATACAAAGATTTTATCATCTCAGGAGCGCCCAAAATTCGGGCATTCTTTGATATTTAAGTCTCTTTTACGCAGGAGAGATCGAGATCTCAATCTCTCTCCCTCCAGATAAAAGAAACTTAAATAGGGGCATCTGTCATACCCTAATTTTTGACCCCCCTGAGATGACATATCTTCAGGATTTTCATCAAGTCAAAGCAAGTACCCAGAGCAGCCTGACATTCAATCGAGGGTGTTCAAAGACAAGAAAACTCAGGCAAAGGATCAATCAATAGAGGGATTAGTCTCTAATACAATCATAAGACTCAAAAACCTCATTATTACACCTATGATTGATTAAGACACCCAGTCATCTAAGCACAGGATTACTCAGATCAACAGACTAGGGTTTGGAGCCTATCAAGGACTAAAATCAGGGATCACTCTTGGGAAACCCTAAAAAGCCCCAGGGAACCATTCAAAGACATCAACCATCTTCAAATAACTCATATGACAAGATCCACTGGACATTACACCTCAGTTCAAAGTCTACAGTCATCATTGTCCTCTGGTCGACAATTAGGGTTTTTGACCTAATTCACCAAGATAGTTGACTTTTAATCAGGGCATGAATCCAAAACTCAAGACATGATTCAAGAGTCTCTACTACCTCAATATAATCCATTTACATCATTCATTTGAGGATAAGATCTTGTTTCTACACAAAAGTCCAAAAATTCACTTTGTCAGGCAAAAGTCAACTGTATGGGATCACCTTTGACTTTTAAGGTTTTTGGTCAAAAAATGACTTTCAAAGATCAATATCATCAATATATGGATATTAAAGTCATTTGACCAAAGAAATTCAAAGAAATTCATCAAGGAGCAAAAAGTCGGGAATTAGGGTTTTTAAAGGCATGGTGAGAACTCAAAATTTCACCTACACAACTCAAAAAACTTCCAACATGAAAGTTGTAGATCTTGCAAAATAAAACAACATCTTACAAAGGAACTTTTTTCAAAAGATCAATCATTTATGAAGTTTTGGAAATTTTGAAGTTTAGGTCATAAACACTTAGAAATTTTTCTAAGTGTTTTAACCTAGTTTTCATCCAACTTTGGGCTCATTTTTCACAAATTTCCCAAATGATTCTGAAGAAGACATAAACTAATGATTTAAAGTAGATGTTTAGGGCTTTCCAAATTGTGTTCAACCTTCTCCAAATTCAATTTGAGCTAAGAGTTATGCTTGTTCAAAGTTGGCCTCATGAAGTAAAATTATAGGTCATGGACACTTTTGGACTTTGCAAATTTTGTGCAAATAACCTCTCTTATGGATGCTACACGACCCATAACACATCTGAAACCATGCCATGCATTCATTTTCACCATGCCATAAGAATTGAAGAAGATTCTAAAAACAAGAACATGTGATTATGTAATGATTACATTTGTGAATTTATGGCAAATTGATGAATCACCCAAGGAATCTTCTCACCAACCAATTAGAGCTCATTTCTGGCTCAGAATTGTCCCCTAAGATCAAGCAAAATCGAGGGCTAGGGGATTGATCAAATGGAATCAAAATTCTCATCATTGCATAAGAGATATTTGCAAACTTCCTTCATGCTTAAGAAACCAAACTTCTTTCATTAAGCAAGCTCACTCTTCTGCAACTATACTGAACCAATTGCCTATAAATAGAGGCCTCATTCTCATTCAAAAAACACACCAAAGCAACCATATTCCTTGCTTTCTCTTTCTCTTCTCATGTTCATTGTTTTTCAAAGTTCTTTGGCAAGAAGAATCGATTTCTTCAAACCAGAGCTCATCTTTGGGAAGTGAACATTCTAACATCTCAAGGGAGGTCATTTGAGGTGATCCAAGCACCTGGATCACTTCTGTAAGTGGAGGAACACCATTGTTTCTCTCACTTTGGAGCATTTGCAGTTGGAGGTCCATGGAGTAATTCAGGGGGTTCCGAGCCAAGCCAATCATCCAGGCACACTCCTCAGGTCATAGTGAAGCTAACCAGATGGCTGCAGCTCATCTGTAACTCAAGAATCAACACCCTCCATGTTCACTTGAAGCTGAAATCGAGGGAGGTCCATAGAACAACTCAGAAGGATTCAGGCTGCAATAAGCATTCAGTTAGCATCATTGAGTCTCAGGGAAGCTATTGAGATCATTCATTCAAGCCCAGGTGCTCTCCATCATCCTCACGACCTCCATTTTCAGAGGTAAGTTTCTGAACTCCACCTCTTTAATTTAAGCACTCTTTGTGGTAAAGCTCGATTCTATCTTGTTCAGCATCATCAGAGGATTGAAAACCCTCTATCATCATTCATTTATTCATCTTGTGCATCATTTAATTTTAAAATTAGGGTTAATGTGTTCTTCGTGTTCATAATGAAATTCGTTAGTTACACTTAGAATAAATGAATTCTGAGCCCATAATCATGTTCCTTGTCCAAAAACGAGTGAGATTGATGTTTACATCATGCCATTTAGTTGAGAAACCAGAGAGTTAGGAATTTGAAAATCTGAAGCTCGAGGAAGAAGATGAACATGGCGCGCGTAAAACTTGAATTTCCTGGCTTATCTGAAAATATAATATATTGAGTGTATATAGTTAACAAGCTGCGCGCGCAGCTCAGTTGGTTAAGTTTTGAAATGTGATCATGAAGGGCGTGGGTTCGAACCTCTCTAGGGCCAAACCAATTTTTTAGCATCCATTTTCATTCCTTTTTTATACAAACTTCACACAATTAATAAACTTATCAAATTAAATCATTTTCACTTCATTTTTCACACACTTGCTATTTAATATACCTATTTTGTGAATAATCAAAAAAATCATAAAAATATTATTTATTTCATGTATTTTAATTAGGTTTAAAATAGTATGTTTTAAATGTTTTCTTAAATACTTTAAAATATATATTTTCATTTTGTTTTAACCTAATTACTTTGTGAATAATTTTATGATAAAACCCTAATTATTTAGGTCTTAATTGGGTATAGATTTCATCTTTGCCTTAATTAAGTTGACTTTTGTCAATATTCAAAACTGTTTTCAATCTCTGATTAAACGGATGATTAAGGTTTTCAAACAACAAAACCTTGCATCATTCCAAATCATTTTCAACTGCTTTTGTAACCAGTACTGTAAAGTACTGGGCCTCTAATAGAGTGTAAGTCCCAAAAACCTTCTCTTCTTAGCTTGTTTTCAAAACTGTATTTTCAAAATCTTCTTTCTGTTTTCAAAACATTCTTCTGGTATTTGAAGGGCATTATTCCCGGTGAAACTCTTCAGATACCTATGTGACCTTTGTCCATCTTCACTTCTTCTGTTTTCAAAAACCATTAACTGTTTATCATATATATATTCAACTGTTATCAACAAAACAACAAAAAGTACTGTTGAGGCTCTGTACATACTTCTTCAATGGCCTCCACTCCATCCAGGTTAGGCTTTACAAGCTTTCAATTTACAGTCTTTATTTAAATTACTGTCAAATATAAACTGCATATATATTAGTTTAGAACTACGTTTGAGTATAAACCCTAGGACAGTTAAACTATATATATATATTATAGGAATATGACCTAGGATTGAGAATGTCTTCCCGGTGAAGGCTCTTTCCTAATTAGAGATCTGTAGTTCAAACCCCCAAGATGAATTATTCCCGGTGAAACATCTTGGTAAAAACCTTAGAATCCAAAAATAATAGGACACATCCACCCAAAGAGGAATTATTCCCGGTGAAACCTCTTACCCATTTGCTTAGAGCCAAAATAAGTTCAAAACTACATAGCTTTCTCTTGTGCTATAACAAGGACCCTCGATTAGCCTCCTCTTGGGCTTTGTACAAGGACCC
This sequence comes from Vicia villosa, assembly GCF_029867415.1. Classification (NCBI taxonomy): domain Eukaryota; kingdom Viridiplantae; phylum Streptophyta; class Magnoliopsida; order Fabales; family Fabaceae; genus Vicia; species Vicia villosa. The sequence goes on along the minus strand of NW_026706173.1, from coordinate 202,682 downwards.
ACAGGCTTCTTAAAAGCATTTCCAGCTTCCTCTTGAGCTTGTATACAAGGACCCATCAGGTTTCTTATAAACATAGGAACAGGTCTTTAGTCACCTTTTAGCCTACCCTGGTGAGTTTTTTCCAATTTAAACCAGACTTTAAACAAGCTAAGTTTGTCTCAATTTTGCATTGAGTACACCTTTTGGAATGAGAGACATGGACAGTCTCTGTCACCCTTATCTCTATCAATCTTCCTTAGCAGAGTCTAGGATCTATGTTTATTTTCTCCTCAGCATGTGTCAGCCTTCATCTTGGGCTTTAAACAAGAAGTCTCCATTAGATAATCTTTCTGCCATCCACTTTTCAATCACAAAATCCCTGGAAAGGGTTAGCTTCCACACATCCATCCATTTCAATCACAAAATCCCTGGAAAGGGTTAGCTTCCACACATTCTTTCATTTTTAATAAAACCCCTGGAAAGGGTTAGCCTCCAAAGTCAATTATAAAATGTCAAAAAAAATAAAGATTCATTTCTCTTAGGAGATAATTTCCCCAAAAAAAGAGTCAAAACCCCTGGAAAGGGTCAGCCTCCAGAAAACATGATAAAGTCAGTCTTTTAACAGACAAATTCACCAGCTGAGTCAAAATCCCTGGAAAGGGTTAGCTTCCAAAGAAAAACAGTCTTTCAATAAATAAAACCTCCTCAGTAGAGTCAAAACCAACAAAAATAGTTAGCCTCAACCTTGGGCTTCATACAAGGCACCCAAACAATAAAACTCCCCTGTCAAGAGTCAGCCTCAACCTTGGGCATTGTACAAGGCAGATAATAGAGTCTCCCAGTGAGTTCTTCATCACTCAGTAGCCACAACCTTGGGCTTTGTACAAGGCAGATAAACCATACTTTCATGTGTCAAAGATTCCTAACACCTAGGATCTTTTCCCCATAGAGTCATCCATACTCAGTTTATTCTAGAGTCTGCCACAACCTTGGACTTTGTACAAGGCAGAAAATAATGTTTTTTTTCCTAGCTAGAGTCAGCCACAACCTTGGGCTTTGTACAAGGCACATAAAATAGAGTCATTCATTCAATTATCCTCAGCAATTAGCCACAACCTTGGGCTTTGTACAAGGCACACAAATAGAGTCTCCCTAAGTAGAGTCAGCCTCAATTCTGGGCTTCGTACAGAACACAAAAATACCCTGTAATTAATCCCCAGTGGAGTCATCTCCCAGAGTCAATAATATTAATAAATCAATCAAAAAGCCTCAAGCTTGGGCCTCATACAAGCCAGCTAAAGTCAAATCTTTTATACAGTAGATAGACATAGCTTATCTCTATAGAGAGATATTTTTACTACTCTACCACATTCAAACAAACAAACATTTCAATTTCAATTTCAATCAAAGTCTCCCATTTAGGACTCTGAAAGACATGCTCTGGCACATCCCCAGACTTGTACACTTTCCCTAATTTGGACGAGCAACTTTCTTTCATTTAAGAGGCATCTGACTGGCATACTTGCACACACAAGTAAGGTCCCCTTCTTGAATGAAATGAATCCAGTTATTCTGTCACCCCTTTAAATGTTTGTGGTAGAATAGTACAAATACCTCTCTGTAAAGATGATTTCATGTCTCTTTACTGTAAACAGAGATTTAATTCCAAGCTTCAACCTTGAGCTTCAAGCAAGGCACCCAAAAAACAATTAATTTCCCTAGTTAGTTCCCCGAACTACATTAAGCTCTGACTTCCACTAGGGATATGTAGGCATGAGGTTCACAAGGAATCTCAGCGAGCTAATAAAATACCAAAAATAGTCAGTCTGTCTATCTGTCTGTCTTTCTTTAATCAATTCAATTCCTTCTCCTAACACAAAGGAGAAACTTTCCCAATCATTAGCAGCAAACACAATCACAATGACACAGAGAAGGTTCCTGTAGAGTACTACAGATATGTAGGGTGTTTAAACACTTCCCTATGTATAACCGACCTCCCGGACTCCAGAATTTCTAGTCTAGGTGAAATCCCCACACTTAGCAAACTCCTAGGGTTTAGTTGAGATCTTTTTTCCCCTTTCCTACTCGTAGGACAAATAAGAAAGTTCGTGTGATATCGTAGGAAGAACTGAAATAAAATTCATCCCACCACGGGCGCATTCTCCTTCCAAATTTCGCGTGAAGGGTTTAGCGTGCCGTCCTCCCAAGTGAAACGGGGAGGTAAAGAAAACGACACCACACCATTGCCCCAATATTTTTGTGGAAAAAGACGCTTGTGAGGGAAGTGCCTCAGGAAATAGCCTTGTCATATGCTTTGACGTTTAGATTGAAGGGTGTGCCCCTGATCTCCAGGTTATGGAAGGTTATCCATGGTGTTCTATCCTTTGAATTTGAATTCTTCCCATGTTTGACATGCCCCTGTTTGAGATTGTTTCGAGATGTGACCCAGGTCGATTGAACCTTAGGAAGAATGCCCCTAGTAAATAGGATCTTTGATTGTATGCCCCTGCGATCCTTGAAAGTTTGCCCCTGTTTAGGAGAACCCCCTAGATGTGGTTCCCCCGGCTCCAGGGTCTTTATTAGAAATGATCACCATTGATTAACCCATTTCGAGATTTCCTCGATGCTAAGTGTATACTCGTAGATGGTGTTGTACCTTTTGAGAAGTAGCTCCAATGGAATGCGTATGCAAGTTTTGAAATCGAAGTCCGTTATGAATTAGGACTGGATGGTTTTGGAAAGAATGCTTGAAGAAGCACATTGGTTAGAGATATTTTTAACAAACATAGGAGTCAGTATAACAAATCCTGCTTAACATGCTTTCATGGTTAACCTTGCCTCAATTAGGACTTTTAAATGTTGTAACTTGGCCTGGTTCATGTTTTAAGAAACAATGGATATAAGGCTCAAAATTTATTTAACCCACCCCTTTCTCCTTGATGTTCTCCAGATCCTAAAAATTCGCCTAATCCAATGAATGTGCTTTGTTTACAAGAGAATTGTTTCAGTTCCAATGTTGAGCAAAAGCCTTAGTAGAGATTCAAGCATTGATGGAAGAAAAGTTGTAAAGATCCAAGCATAGACGAGAAGTTTCGATGATTTAGCAGTCACAAGATTGTACTTTGTATTTTGCCTTTGTTTTATTTATCCCTTATTTTTGCATGAACCAACTCCTTGAGTTTGACCCATCGGGATGCCCTAATTTTTGCCTAAGTCGTTCTTTTGTTTTCATGGAATTTTCCATTTTGACTTAGCGGGCGTTTTTCTCCTTTTTCTTTCGAATGCTCCTTTTGAAGTACTTGATCCTTGGATATTGAATGTTGTGACTGCCATGTCGATTTTGATTTGTAAGCTTCGCCTTTGATACTTCCTCGATCTTGAATGATGTAATGAGGAAGAAGATTGTTGTGAATGTTATCTCCATTACTTCCTCAATCTTTGATGAATGCGAGGAAGAAAATATGCTTGAACCTTTGCTTTGCTTGATCCTTTGCTTGGATTGAGTGATTCTCTTGACAACCAAAATACACCATTGAATTAATTGAAGTCTACCCTGCCCCTGGTTAAAATCAAGGTTTATTTGAAAAAATTAGAAACAAACTCCAACTCCTGGCTCAAGGGGGTAACAAGGGATTAGCACCTTATATCTCCACTGTTTGGGAATTGAAACAATGCCTGTACATCCTCGGCTCGGTCTTACCTTGAAAGCATATGTTTAGCTGGACTTAGTTATTTGTATTCGTCATTCTCCCTCAAGTTTGTTAATAACCCTAAATTTGAAACTGAAATTCGTAGTAGTGAGCGGATGAATTGACTCCAAAACCTGCATGGTCATCCCATTAGAATTGCTAAATCCGAAGGTACAACTTCTATCCTGAGTAACACTTAGCGATCGTAAGGGTTGAAATTGTGAGCATGGTAAACACCTATTAATCATGGGGATAATTTCCTTTGTAGATCCACTGACCTTGTTTCACTCCTTAGTTCTTTAGACTTGTGGAAGTGAGGGCAACCTCGAATTTTCCTTGGGCATGTCGAATCTGTCGGGAATAAATTTGTTAGCGGTGGGTTTTCGTCGTATCGGAACTTCATGAGTTTCCTTTGACTGAACCTCTTTTGCTTTTTCTAAAGGATAGTGTCAAACCATTTACAATCTTCGGAGTTCGTAGATTGATGAGGAAAACCTATGACCCTTTTGCCCCTTGGTGTGGGGTTAACACACGTCTCCTTCTCTCCATCGTATTTACGCATCTTTGTTTAGGATTTTGCCCCAGTTGGACTAATCCTTGCCCCCAGGTTATCGTAGAGCGTCCTTGTAAGTTGGATACGTCCTAAGACGAACCCCTTTATGACTAGATACCCCTTGAGTGTATCTACGAGGGAACTTCTTTGGTGAACTAATCCTTGCTCGATGATAACCTCTGTTGTATTTGCAATCCTGTTATGATAAGGCGTGGAAATGTAGCTGGCGTGGTGATAGGCATCCTTTTTTTCCTTGTGAGACCAAGTTCGTTCTCGATAATTTATCCTCTTTTCTCCATAGTCTAATCTTTTGATTTTCTTCGGCAATTTCGGGAAATCGGCTAGCGTGGAACGGGTGGATGCGGGCAAAGATAGAAATGCAAATGTGAATATATGAATGCATGAAAATGCAAATGCACGCGTAAGCGAGAGACTCCTTATATTGTAACTCCGTGTATGCAATGCAAACGTGTAACATATGATCCTAGGGATAGCCTTAGAGGCGACATTAGACCCTCTTGGAATCTTTGCAGGGTAAATGTTATGGCGCGCTAAGGGAAATCTCTTGGATTCGAGAGTATGCAGAAGGTAGCGGCTAGTGGCCGTTCAAGACAGTCACTAAATCTCATGGCCATCGAGAGGCCAATCAACATGTACCAATGACTTTGTCCCTCGTGGGAAGGTTCTCTATGCGGAACACAACCTATCTAAGGACGATATGGACGAAGAGCAATCCCTACAGGCTAGGGATGTGATGTGTAAATGGAGATCCAAACCCTACAAGTTAGAGGGTGCGCGGGAATAAGCATGGAGTGACCGTTCAGGACAGTCACTAGATCTCATAGCCATCGAGAGGCCAATCGAACGCATGCTAATGAAGTTGTCCTTCGGGGAAGGACGCGTCGTTGCGAAAACACGTGGATGTAACAGAAAATCCCTATATGCTAGGGAGTACGTAGTAGCAAGCACGGGGTGACCGTTCACGACAATCACCGAATCGCATGGCCATCGAGAGGCCAATTGACGTATGCTAACAAAGATGTCCTTCGGGGAAGGACACGCAGTTGCAAAATACAAAGATATAAAAGGAAACTCCCCACCGGTTAGGGAGTGCGTAGATGCGGGCGCGGAGTGACCGTTCATGACAGTCACTTAGTCTCGTGGCCATCGAGAAGCCAATCGACGTGCGTAGGCGAAGATGTCCTTCGCGGGAAGGACACGGTATTGAAATTTGAGTCCCTACAGGCTAGGGACCACGTAGGGATACCTGCAAAATCGAAGCGCATAGATATTCGAAGTATATAAATTGCAAACATATAAAGAGCACAGCAGCACAAAAGTCCTAGGTTCATAGGTTCGACGTAGGGGGCTCTTGGGAGCCAACCTTTTTATGGGGGTTCTAGAAGGTCTCATGGGGTCGTTCGTAGCCTCTGAGACTTTTTCGTCTCTTCGGATTTTGGAACAACTCATTTTATCCATGAGGTTCGAATTTTTTTGGGGTAGGTTCCCGGAGAGATCAGCTAAGTATCCAGTCCAGCCCTCCACAAAGTCAAGCTTCGTTTCGGACCTTTCCAAATACCTAACCCACTCCGAGTGGAGTTATCAGTGAGATTCGTAAGGCGATTCATGTTCCCTTTTGGTCTCAAAGTTAACTCCCACACTTAAGGTTTAACTGACATGAAAATAGAGCAAAATACATAATAATAAAGGCAAATATTTTCAGGCAGATAAAAACATAAAACAAATAAACAAATAAATAATTTAATGTTCATTAAAAGATAAACCTCCCCCCAAACCCTAAATGTGGCAATTTGCCAACCCTAAAGTGCGCCACAAACCCTAAACCACAAACCACGAGCCATAAACCTAAACCCACTCAAGCCTTAGGAGCATAATAATTGACTAAAAGTGTTGTCCCCAGCAGAGTCGCCAGCTGTAGCAACCTGCCCTAAAAATTTAAAGATTTTTAGAGTCGCCACCTATTCTGAAGGGCGAATAGGAAACCCTACGCAGTATTAGAGATCGGGGTAAGTTATTATAATCAGGTTGAGGGAAGGTGTTAGGCACCCTCAACCCTTTCCTATTGGCTTTGAATCTAAGGGTCAAGTTTTATGGCTAAAAAATTAAGGTTAATAGCTAAGGAATTGAATAGGGGAAAAATTGAGATTTTAGGGAGGGGGTCTCGCCTTGTTACCAAGTGCCTACGTATCTCCTTATGGAGAATCAGAGTCAACGTAGTTCGGGCACAGGATTGTACGCCTTAGAATTTGATATGAATGTGTTGACGGTATTTTGAATCACCGTTCCGCAGTTTTGAAAAGGTATTTTGAATTACCTTCGTAGTTTCGCAGTATCGAAGAGATGAAAATCTCTGGTTTGTGGTTGGACGTGTTTTAAGTTTCGGGCGTACAACCCTGATTTGATATGACACTATTAACCGCAACGATCAATAGATTCGATCGCCATAGTTAACAGATTAGTAAAGGATTGTTGGCAATTCTAATCGATTGATTCGATTATCACTTTTAGCAAATTGACGTATTTTAATTATTAATTTATTAATTTATCGTTACCCCTCATAATCGATAGATTCGATTACAAATAATAACGAATCGATAAGGGGAAATATGCTAATCATCATAACCAATAAGATGGTTAAAACCATTTAGCAAAATAATTGTATTTTAATTTATAGGATTTGATTAATTAAATTAATCGATTATTAACCATCGCGACCAATAGATTTAGTCGGAACGAATAATAAATTAAATCCTAATATCTTTGATACTTTGGGCAAATGGGATGGAGCAAACCCTAATATCTTAATGTATTTATAAGGGTTTTTTATTATAATTAAAATTAATTAGATATATTAAATCGGGAAAATAATCGGGACAATCCTAATGTTAATTATAGTCTTAATCCTAATTATATTATTAATCCTAATTAAATAAATAGATTGAATTAATCATTATTCATTAATTTCTAATCTAAATAATAAAAATAGAAAATATATAGAGAAACCTGGCTGTGATCTTGTAAGGTGAAGCCTTGAAGCTCCATGGTATACTTTCAGTCCCTAATGCGTTGGATTTGCGCTGGTGGAAATCTGAGGTTGTGATGTGAGGGTATATGATGGGCTTACGATGAGGCGCAGCACCAGATCCGTGTTTGGATAATTTGTGAAAAAATAGTTGTTACTCCTGGGGATCGAACCCAGGTCCATTCGGTTGCCAGTATGGCGCTTAGCCATCCGTGTTGCACACACACCTTGATATCAAACTCCACGGTGTTAACATATAAAAAAACAATTGACGCAAATTTGAGCAAACAAATGTCCCGCGCCCAGCCTCCTTCTTCTTCATTGGAACTGGTTATTTTTTCTGCAGTTTAGCTACGACTTAGCTACCAGTCTCACCATAGCTAATACCTGCATATATGTATCTCACACCACACATAATATAAATTTCAAATAATCACATGGTTCAACTCTAAATTGCTTTCTAAACACGATAGCATCCAGAATTTGGCCCAATTTTATCCTTTTCGAAAAACCCCAAAAACAAAGCTTCCAATACCTAACAATGGTGGATTCTAGAATCTGCAACGAAACTTCAATCAAACGATCCAGAAACACTCTAAACAATTGTATTAGTCATAATATGCAAACGAAATATGTTAACAATGCGTCAATATGCGAAATCGAAATTGATTTATATGGAGGCAAACCGTGACTTATACGTCCCTGATTCCGACCGCCAACAGCTTCAAGGATGATTGGAAAACTTCCCAGGACCTTCAATGATCGTTCCTGAATATCCAAAAGCCTCTGAATCCTCTTCAAACTCCCAAATCGAAATCCAATTTTTCTCCCCTTTTGAAGCTTTCGTGAAGGGCTTTGGAGGCCGAAAAAAAACCTCCTCTTCATCTGCAATTGCTTAGTATATATATGAGACTAAATTAGGGTAACCAACTTGTAAAGAATCCAATCCAATCTTGTTCTTTGATGATGAAGATTTTGATTGAAAATTAGTTATCAAAGCTTTCTAAATTGATTCAAATTCCATCCAATATTTCCACTTATGGTGTACACGAATTTGGACTGATTATATGACCTTTTGATGATTGGAATTGATTGGAAAATAAAGCCAAATTAAATCTCCATATTTTCTTCAATTGTCTTTGTTTAAATAACATTTTAAATGAATAAAAATTCACTAAAAATATTATAAATGTCAAATAAATATGGGATTAATTTTGGGCATTCATGGTGACCTCATGAGAAAGTTTGGATCATAAAAGGATAGGCCCATTTGCAAAAATAGTCATTTCGAACCACTTTTGTTTCGCATATTTCCATCAAAATCGCCCAACTTTGACCAATCATATCTCACTCAATTTTCAAGCTATGAGGGAGTTCTAATACTTTTTAGAAACCTCAAGAGGTCCTCTACAAGCCACTTTGGAATATATTTTTCATTTGAGGCTTTTATCTTGATCATATTCCCTCTGGAAAAAACTGCTCTTGGAGGATGCCTGAAAATGACCTGTAATCTTTTGCACTGTATCTCTCAAATGAATCATTTCTAGCCCTGGCTTGTGAGAGACAAAGTTGTAGGGAATCCAATTTCATTCAACATAGGCTTTGAGTGGGGAATTTTTGAGGTTCCATGTGAAAGTTATGCCCAGTCAAAGTTGGGTTGACTTTCTCTTAAGAAACCCTACTTTGAACCTTTGTGCATTTGTTCATCTCTGAGTTTCTATTAATGGAATCATGATCGATCTTTGATCAAATGATGGTGGTACTTCACATACTAGATATTGACCAAAATTGGGAGGCTTTGACTATGCTCTGATGATGGTTGACCTTTTAAGTCAAACCAGTTGACTATGGATCATCTGGACTTTTGAGTGAGCTTTGGAATTGAACCTTGAACTTTGAATCATAGTGAATGGAATATGGGGGGGCAAATTTTCGGGTATGACACCAAGGCCCAAAATGCTTCAGTTGGGAGATATGAGCCAAAACAATATAGGTCCTTCTAGAAGCTCACAAAAAGTTGTTTTTTGTCAGAATCCATATGATCGAGATAAAATCCTCAAATGCAAAAATGGTTCCAAAGTGTCTTGTAGAGGACATCTTAGGCTTTCAAAAAATCCAAGAACACTTCCATACAATAAAAATTGAGAGAGTTATGCATTGTTGAAGCTGGGCAATTCTGGTGAAAATACATAAAAACCAAAGTGGTGAATTTTAAGTTTTTGACTAAATGGGCCCAAATCTTTGATTCCAAACTTAATCCATAGACCATCCACAACCCATAGGACCTTATATTCATTTTTATTATTTTTATTTATTTTTATTTTTGAATTTAATCACTTAAATTCAAGATAAATTGAATAAAACAATGAAAATTTTCAAAGATTTGATTGAGATTATATTTCTATCAAATATTGAGGAATATATTGATATAAAACCAAGAGAATTTCGTGGAAATAAAAGGAGATATGATTTGAACCAAAATAGCATGATTTGCATAATTTTTTTAAATCAAATTTTATTCTCCAAATACCAAGTATCCAAGCCAACTGCTTAACCTAAATTTCTCTCATATATACATACAACATCTGCAGCCAAGAGGGGACGAAATAGGGGAGAAAGAGCTGCGTGCAAAGCATGAGACCATAGCTCCAAATTTTCAAGTTTTTAGGGCAATTTGCAAAACAATCCACACCGACTTTCAAAGCAAACAAACGATCTCCTTCGACTCCTAAGATACCAAAGGTTAAGTATGCATCAATGAGTAAACAAACGATCTCCTTCGACTCCTAACTTTGAATTCTCATATCTCATGTGCTATCGTGTTTTAGTGTAAACTAATGGTATATTTGAGTCCAGCAGGAAGTTTAGAAGAGATTCGCACCACTATGGTAAAGCTTTCACGCATGAATCAAGATATGCCATGATTAGGGCATGACAAATCTCCTTCTTCGTTTTTAAGGTTGCAACCATCTTTAAGGAAAAAAAATCACACCATTGAATTCGTAATGCCCTAAATATATTATCTGGGCATTTTTGTCTCTTGTTTGAGTGTGGTTTTGCAGGTTTGGAATCGTGACCATGGAGGATGAAGAACTCGCGGAAAAATCCGCAGGAAAAATCGTAACTAATTCCGCAGGTAATTCCGCAAGTCAGAAGTTTGAAGATGATGACTATGCTGCAGACCTTTTGACCGTGTGTTGGCCCATCCTTATTCACCAGTCAAATGCGCTCCATTCTCCCTCCATGTCCCATTGATCTAGCGCTTGCAATAGTGGGCCCCAGCTCTGGCCTTTTGACTTTTCCGTTTAACCCTTTGAATCTTATAATTATTTATGTAATCATTATACTAACAAAGTAGAAAATTGGCACAGTTGGTGAGAGGTGTTGGTGAGTGAGCGAAAGACCCCCTGTTCGAGCCTCACCAGCATCAATATTCTTTTTTTCATTTAAATGTCATAAGCTGCTTGCAGGTTCCGTACATGCATCTTACGCATGACCACCATGCATCCTCAGTTCCAGCCAACAGATCTCTAATGATCAGATCTAAAGGGATAGAAAATGCATGACTACCATACCCCCTCCAGAAGCAACACACCAGATCTCCAGCGCCCTGGTTTCTTTATATATTTTAGTTTTTTTCCCCTTTTTGTTGTTTGTGTTCTTTTCTTTTTATTTTGCTTTTCTTTTTCTTTCTTTTCTTTTCTCATTTAACACTAACATAATTTTCTTATTAATATTTCATTAATTAATGGTTATTAAGTTAATCACATAACTTAGAGTAATTAGTTTCATTAATTAGATTAATCACCTAGAAAATTAGGATTAGTTATTAATAAGTTTAATTAATTAATTTAGATTTTAGTTTAATATTAATTCCTATTAATTAAAAAAATTAGAATTTAGGTTTTTATTTAATCAATTAACTTTTCGTAATTTAGTTTAACTAATTTAGTGCAATTAGGCTTAGTAATTAGTTCTCCTCTACAAAACCCTAGAAACCTTAAGGTAGGTGTTGCCCATTGTCATACCCCAAAATTTTCCCACTGTATTTCAAGATAGTTTGGCTCAGGTAGTCTCCACAGGCTCATACAATCTCTAGTTGCAAGCATGTTCACTCTCCTCCTAAGCAATGAGGACCAAAATTAGGGTTTTGATTTAATCAAGGAAAATGGGACCTCTGAGACCTCAAGTGGACTTAATGGTATCTCATATGGTTCAGAGTATCATCAGGCCAAGTTTTAAGCCTCATAGTACAAGTTTGCCCTGTCAACTGCTCAAATGGTCCACAGTCGACCAATTTGACCTAAAAGTCAACTATGGTCAAATCACAGTCAAAACTCCTGATTTTTGGTCAACATCAATATTTTGAAGTCGCATTCATCATTTGATCAATGGTTGATCATGATTTATCAAGGAAAGCTCATAAATCATCAAAACTTGAAGTTGCTAAATTAGGGTTTCTAGGAGAAAGTCAACCCAACTTTGACCAGGCATAACTCTCACATGGTTTATCAAAAATTGTCCAACCAAATCTCATTCTATAGGAAATTAAATTCTCTACAACTTTGTTGTTGGGCCCAATACCAGGAAATACATCATTTGAGAGATATGAGCCACAACATTACAGGTTCTTCTAGAAGTTCACAAAAAGCTGTTTTTTGTCAGGAGCAATATCATCAAGATAAGATCTCCAAATGCAAAATATGTTCGAAAGTGGATTTTAAAAGACATCTTGGGCTTTCCAAAAAGTAGTAGAACATCTTAATATGATAAATATTGAAGGAGTTATGACCTGTTGAAGTTGGTGAAATTTCAAGAAAACCATAAAACCCCAATTGACGAAATTGAAGATTTTGAGTAATGGGCTTATGACTATGGATTATGGACGTGATATTAAACTCATTGAAGGCCCAAAGATCATTTGATATTTATTTTATGATTTTTCTTTTATTTAAATTGAATTTATTTATTTAAATTAATTTTAAATCAAAAGTAAATCAAATAAAATCACATAAAATATGTTATGGATCATTCTCATTCACTTGTTCAGATCCAAATCATCATCCAAGGGCTCATGACACGTAAAAGATAGCATGGAAATAGATTTTGACTAAAAAAAGTTTTGGTGCAAAAATCAAATCAAATTCTTTCTAATCAAAAGAATGATTTCTTTCCAATTTCATGAACCCTAATTCACACTAATACACAGGCATAATGATATTCAAATTATTTTTGACCATCAGATGTGTTGTATCATGGCAGAGTAGCCGTTATTAAGTCAAGGGTCTTGTGTCCGAACATTTTCTCGTTGAGAGTTTCATTAACAGATGCATCCTCTTATATTAGACAATAATGATAATCTACAACTTTTGCTTGCAGGACGTATAGATGATTACATAACACATGCAATTGGAGAAATTAAAATATAATTTTGCACTAACAAACACTTCGGCAAAACAAAAGATTTATTACATAATTGATAGGTATATAAAAAGTCAAAATTTGGGAAGGAAATGCTAAGAGAATTAATATGCAAATGGCAAGGATATGATCCTATACAATACCACGTATGACATACTATATCTTTATTTTTTAAACATGCAAATAATTTTCTAGAATCATATACATTATATATTAAATATCATTCAATAATCAATATATATTATCCATCCAAAACAAAAAACATGATTTAATTTTGCACTGATTCTAGTAACAAGAACGATAATGCATTTTTTTTATTTCAAAATATTAACAAGACGTACCCGGATTAAAGATATTGATTCTCCTTAGTATTTTTATTTGGATTTTCTCTCGTCTTCCTGGTGCTTGAAACCGAAGCCTCGACAGTCATTATTGAATATACTATAAGATTGTTAGAAAAATAATTTAAATCGAATGGATCGAGGCTAGAATCTTGAGAAAATCACTTTCCTTATAGTATTTCAAGCACTCTCAAATTGTCTTAGAGTTTCTATGCAGGAATACCCAGGATAATTCAGCCTTCTCGAGTTTGCGCAAGACCGACGAAAACTCGAATGTAGCGAGGAGTGTCTGGAATTTTCGGTGAAGAGGATATACATTTTTTGTTTTTTTTTCTGAATTCAGAATGAATTATTTATAGGCCATATTGGTATTGTTTCACAAGGTAGCGACCCTTGATGAAACAATCTCTTTTACCAAAAGTTACAAAGCTTGGCCTACTGCAACTTTTACCAAGAGTTGCATGTTTTCATTCTGCAACACTTCATGAAGTGTTGCCAACTTTCGAATTCAAAACTAGCATATTTTTCTTGTCATTTTGGAACACTCTCATATTATTAATTATTAATAATTTACAACAATCTCCCACTTATTCTAATAATGACTTGTCCAATTCCAGAATATAGAAAGCAAAAGAGTGTTAATACAATTAGGTATCTTTCGATTTGAACTTAACCTTGGTAAATACAACGCAAAGCCTAATCGGAACGTTAGGTAGCTATGCTTTGAACCATTATCCCATGTGATCAGACCGGCGTTACTATACACACACACTCTTTAAAGGTTCTTCGCCTACATATCTCGCCTAGCACTATTTATGGCCATGTGTTTTTCCTGTTTTCATGAATTTTTCATGAGAGAAACTCCAACTATCACTTTAAGACGGAACCATCTTGAATTTCATATAGGTGAAGTTTAGTTTGTATCTATTTCTTGAGATACATATCCTCCTCGATATAGAACTTCATTAAGAGTTTTAAAAAAACCCAACCCTCAATTATGTAATAGTGAACATTGTCACAAAATGTTGCACCAACTTCCAAATCAATGACTTGTTGTTACCCATTGAATCTTAGGTTAAGATTCATTAACTTCAGATTGGGTTGCTATCATTGTCGGAACACTTATTCAAGGAGTTTCAACCTTACACCTCTCGAGGTTGTCTTTACTAAATCCCTGGACAGTAGTTTAGTAAATGAATCATTCAAATTATAGATCGATCGTATATATGTGAATAAAATGATTACATCTTTAATTAATTTTATCACGAAAGAATGTCTAAGGCCTTAGTGCCCAGACTTTTCATTTTACAATTATCTGAATTCTCTTGCTAAATTGGCTTGGCTATCATATTGTGTTAACACCTTTGAAACATTTTCTTTAGCCAATGGAACTTCCAATAGAAAGTCCCTCAACCATTCAACTTCTTAACCAGTGGAAGCGAGATCCACATACTATGGCTCCATGGTCAAGAGAGTGATGCGTCTTCGTTTCTTCATCTTCCAAGAAACCTCATCTACAACTAGTGTAAATATCCACTCAGCTGCAAATTTATGATCTCCAACACTCGATATCCAACTCATATTGGTATATCATTCTAATATGGTAGGAAACCTACCATAATGGAGGTCAAGATTTTGATTTTTTTTTCTTTTTTTAAAAAGATAATCGAAAATCCTAGTGATGGCCTTCCAATGCTCACTATTTGGATTTCTAGTAAATCTACTCATTTACTAAGTACAAATACTATGTCAGGTATAGTACATTACATTAGAAAACCAATTGCACTTGTGTATTCTAATATAGTCACAACTCTTCCATCATCATTTTGACATTAAGATCAAATTGAATATTCACTTTCTTGAAAAGTGACACTTTGACCTTATCAAGAACTTTCTCAACAAAGTGTATTTGACTAAGTTCATAACTCCCACTATTTTCGCATTACTTTGATCCCCAAAAGATTATCAACTAGTCAAAGATCTTTCATCTTGAGTGTGGAAGTTTTCTCAATATGCTTTTAACCCCCACTCTTTCGCTTTACTTTGATCGAAAAGAGTGTCCACTATTTCAAGATTTTCCATCTTGAATGTGGAAGCTAGAAACCTCTTTGTTTCTAAGATTTCATTCATCTCGTGGCTAATGATCAACATGTAATCAACATAGAGACAAAGGAATATCACAATATTCTCACACAACTTAGTTAAGTTCTTTTGCCTCAAATATTCACTTGAATTTCTATCTTCAACCTTCTTGATCAACTTCATCATTAATGTGCATGACACTTTTGACCCTTTTCTTATTTGATAACCTTTGTCTTCATCAAAACTAGATATAAGATATATTCTTCACAACTCCCCCTTTTGATGATGACAAACTCTTTAAATTCATGCTTTTATAAGATTGAAAAATCTCCCCTTAAGTTGTGTCTCTCCCATTTAATTTGTGAATTTTGCAATTATAGAATCAAACTTTTGGTGCCATAGTTTCAATGCTTATTTTAATCCATTCAAGGATTTGACAAGCTTCCATAACTTTTGTTCATTACCAGGAAGCACATAACCTTCTGGTTTCTCCATGTAAATATCCTCATTGAGATCTCCATTTAGGAATGTCATTTTGACATCCATTTGATGAACTATAAGTTCATGCAAAAACTAATGCAAGCAATACTTTAATTTTTTCTGTCCTTGCTACTAGTGCATATGTGTTCAAATAATTAACACATTCCTTTTGTCTAAACACTTGGTTATTAATATAGACTTGTAGATGTTTAGTGTACCATCTTTATGATACTTCTTTCTAAACACTCACTTGCATCAAACCAAGTATGGTTTGACATTGTTGAATCCATTTCATCTTGGATAACATCATTCCAAGAGGAGTCCTTTGAAATTACATCTTCATTGTAAATCTTAGGATCATCTTCCACTCGAAGAATAATAGGAATCTTACGAACAAAATTCTCACTATTTTCTTCTACTAGATACAAGAAATATGTTGACAATTGATTTTGTTCGGTCCTATATCCTTAGTCTTTTAGACTTCTATTTATTCTATGTTCAATTTGTTTTTCAAAAATTATTGACGAACTTTCGATTTGTGTTTCAACAATCCACAGAGAACCTTCCTCGTGAGGTTCTTTATTTATGGGAATCTCGAATCCTTATCCTCCGTGATATGATTCTCAAAATTCCACATCTCGTCATGAATCATCTTTAAATGATCATCTTTATATGTCTTATATAATAAATTTCATGAAACACATAACATGTTATTCTCATAGAATCCAAATCAAATTTGTATGATATGAAATCATAAACTTTAATAAATTTAATCACTTTGATGATTAACACACTTTAATTTCATAAATTAAATAACACATTTTGATGATTATGGTGGTTGTTGTCAGTTACAAACTGTTAGGAGTTTGTTATGGAGGTGAGAGAGATGAGAGAGCACGAGGACGAGAGAGATGAGAGTGAGAGTTTTGAAACTGAGAAAATGAAAGGAATCAAAACGTCCTCATGATTTGTGAAGGAGAATATCTTATATAGGGTAGTGTATTGGACACTACTAGAAATCTCGCTTTTAGAGACCGATTTAGCGACCGAAAATCTACAAAATCGGTCACTAAATTCATTAGCGACTAAATTCGCGACCAATTTTTTGCAGTAGCAAAAACACTGGTCGCTAGTCCCTAGCGACCATTTCAGAGACCGATTTTACAGTGACTGAATTAGAGACCGATATTTGTGACCGATGTCAGCGACCGAATTTAGAGACCGATTTTGTGACTGATTTAGTATTAATTGCTCTACTCATTGGGACCAAAATTGCGACGGATTAAGAAGTGTTGCATGACAAAATCAGTCTCTATTTCCGTCTCTAACGTTTGAATTTTTTATTTATTATTAATAATTTACAATCCTTGTAATCAATTTTTTTAGATCTAATTTAATAGCTCAAAGTGTTTCATACACACCAAAAATGAAGACACAAAACAATATGAACATAATATATATAAGTATTACCAAATAGTTGTAAAAAAAAATACATAATCAATCCAAAATATAACCAAACTAAATTATCACTACTACACTTGCAAGTATAATTAGTGAATTGGTCTTCACCATCATCAAACACATACAAAAGGGGGAATAAATCTATTTCAATTCTTGCATACAAAAAGTCAATATCTTAACTCAAAAAACAAGACATACAAAAGTAAGCCACACTATTACACTTGTCATTCTTGACCTACTTGTTCACAATCATCAAACACATCATCACTATCATCAGCCACATCATCATTATCAGCCATATCATCTTCATGAACTTCATCTCTAATATATGGCTTGGCCTGATAATATAAGCTTTTAGTAAGTGAAGAGATATCTTGTTGAGATGTTGCTTGAATCAATTCTTCTCATTTATCTTTAAAGAACTAAAAAAAAAAATACTTTTGCATTATTCTCATGTATATATGTGAACTAATCCAGTTCAAAAGCTAAAGTTATTATATTTTTCATATCAAATTTCAAAACATACTAAGAAATATTTTCACTTCTCTAATAATAAAAAAAATTATAGAATGTTATTTGGTTGCATTTTCTTACATAGAGATTCTGTCAAAAACACTAACCAAAGCCCCCTATTGACATATCAGTAACTTCCAAAGGCATTTATGAAGAAATAAAATAAGATGGAATTATCATGTGGCCTCGAAGTTCTTGCCTGTATGCTAACAGTTCATAAGAGAACAGTTTTATCCTGTAATATGATACTAAAAGAAGATGTAAGATTCATGGTTTCTTCTTTTAGTATAACTTGTTTATAAGAATTTATTACTAATTTTTCTTTATTGAGTTCAATGTAACTTGTGTACCTAATGTAAAATGAATGAATATGACCTCAGAATCAACAACCACCAAAATCTAACATTTTTTACAATATGATCTAAAATGTAAAAGATAGAAGTAAACCTTATAGAAAGTCGGTTGCAAACATTAGGCAGAGCTACTTTGTTTGTTCCGACACATGGTCTCTCCTTTCTTTCAAGGATTAAACTTAGCCATGCACAATCAAAACCGATACTTGAATAAGAAACAAAGTAAAAGAGATAACTTAAATCTTAAAAGATAAAAATAAAACCCAAGTATCTAACCCAGTTCAAAAGAACTCGAACACTACAAATATAATCTAATTACATACACTTAGGAGAGATCAAATCAATTATGGTAACATTACTATCCTTACTTTCCTTACTTTCTCCGAAGCTCTAATCACTTTTTAGAACATACCAAAAAACATACAACAATACCGAAAAACAACGCTACGCTACCAAACAGCCTTGAGCAAAAAAACAAAAATAGATATAACAAACCAATTCCCTGCAGTCTATACTACTAAAATCTATGTCAGCCCTCCACACACTTGCGAACTTACCATGATTGAGGACTACCAAACACCACATAACACACATGCTCTGTTATCAATTACCACTAAAATGTGTTCGTATTAACACCAACAACTAACACTCATCAACATCTAAGTAACGCAATTTCCTTGATGCATTCAACACTCTTCAAATCCATGTTTTTAAATGCACAAATAACAATGCAAAGTTTTTAACATAATTTTATTATGCCTTATATAATCTTATTCCTTTTATCCATTTCAGTAAAAAAAATGATAAGAGGCAGCTGGTCATGACATGTATTTTTAACAAGAGTTCCAAAAAAACATATACATTTCATCAAACAGTTAATATCTTCAAGTAGTGAACATTAACACCTTCCAAGTTTCAACTAAATGAACCAAAGAAACCAAAGAGATTGTAATCAAACATCATCATACCTTTGAAACTACTGTTAAATGAGGCAACAAAGTCCATCCTCGTTCTTGTTTTTTATACCAACTAAATTTATACACACAGTAGAAAAAAGCGTTTCGATGTTAAGCCTACCAGTTGTTTTTTTTAGGTTGAAATTGGGGAATATCCAATTAGAATAAAGTGTGACGCTGATATTATACACACACATGATATTATATATAAAAACACATTTCAAGCACACCATTACCATTGTGAGGCCTATTCTTTACTAAGTGAACCACATATGCATTTGTAGACTACATTTAGAAAAGGAGGACGAAGCTCTTCACATACTTCATCTCTTTCTACTTGTGAACAAACATTATTTGACACGAGTCTTTCAATTCAAACACAAAACAAAAAGTTAAATATTAAAACTAAAATAAATAGACTAAAAGGGTATAAAACTGAAAAATAAAGTTGAAAAATATACCTAAAGAACACTCAGTGAGACACTACAATCTCATGGATCTTCCCCTGAATTTTTGTTAGAGCTTCTGTCACCATGCTTCCATTATATTCAAGTACAAAGTAAACAAAAATTAAGACAATAGAGAGAAAAATAAAATGAAATATTTTAACATCATATCTTTTCTGCAGAGTAATATATTCTTTAGCAATCCTGCGATGTCTCGTCTTTTCCCATAGACAGGTAAGATCTGTCTTATTTTTTTCAACTATCTGCGAGTTCCTAAAACAGAACCATCATAATCTGAGTTAATCGATTGAGATTAAGTAATTTTGAGTTATGAAATTGCAAAAATCAGCAAGAGAAAGTAACCTTAGCATTGATTTTAGGTTCTCGTCCGAAAAGGGGAGTTGTCTTCTTCTCTTTATCGTCAATGTCTGGTTTTGGGCTTCTTTGAGGGAACGAACTTGGTAGCCTTTGGTTTAGAAGGAGATTTGTGAGATTCAGATTTCCTCTCAAAACTTAGTGAGCAAGCATATTACGCATGTGGTAGATGCTTCATGTGCTTTTACGTGTTTGGCAAATGCATGGGTTTTTATGGAAAGTGGTAGTGAGACAAGAATGCTGCATGCTCCAAATTCTTCATGGTTATGATATCACCTTTGCATCCATATATCTTGACCTATAGGCACCCATTTGATTCACTTTCATGATCATTGCAAAGAGGGGATGGAGGACAACAATATTGGTGTTTGAAATATTGAAAGCTAAAGTTTGGAACTTGTTCAAATATGCCTTGGAAAGTAGAGATATACAGATGCATTGAGGCTATGCGCGCGCGGCCTAAGACTTGGCCTGATGCCTTTGCTAATATACACTTCCCAGGGGCCTCACTTTGAGGTCACTTATCTCAATGATCATTTGACCAAAATCAATGATTTCCATTTTATTGGATAGAGGACATGGGGGTGAAGAGATTGGCACCAAGTATAGGTCAAGGAGAGGCTTTGAACTCCTTAAAAATGAACTTGGAAATTTCCCACCAACTGTTTGTGGAAATGTTGCGCGTACACCCAGGAAAGGTGCCCTTGTCTGAAGCAATGCATGACTTTGTGAGGTCCTGACTTTGAGGCTTTGCAACCTTCTCATCTCCCAACCTAAATCAATGATTTTCAAACCAATGGATAGAGGGTATAGAGATGATTAGATTCATACCAAGTTTGAATTTATAAGGATCTTGTAATTCTGTAAAACTGGCTTCAGAGATGGCATACCATGTGTTTGTTAAATTGCTCGCGTATATGCCTAACCATTTTGCCCAACAATATGACTTGGATGACTTGGGATCTTCACTCTTTGCACCTTTGTATCTTTTCAACCATGATTCAAATGGAAAAACTCTTAACTACAAAGTTGTAGTGTGCCATGAGATGAACAATTTTGGTGTTTAGCTTGTCTTGAATTGAAGCCTAGAAACACGTGTAAAATGGACGTGAAGTGAGCTGATCAACCATTTCCAAATCTTTCAAAAAAATTCTAAGTGTAGAAACTTCCAATTATGGTAATTTCCTAATTCAACTAACTTTCCATTTTTGGAAACTTTGATAATTCTTGGTTTTAATTTATCTTGTCGACTTTTCTTGACCAATTTTCTTCCCACCTTCAATATTGGACAATTGACCTTGACTTTGACCAAAAAGTCAACTGTTCTGATTTTCTCCGTTCCAGATGAGTTTTCCCGATTAATCAGCTTCAATCCAATTTCAATCAATCTTCAATCAATAAACTCCACTGAATACTTCCTCAGGGTACCAACATTTTTCATACTCAAAAGTTACCTCCTGATTAAATGTTGACCGAAAAGTCAACTGTGTTGACCTTAGTCAAAACCCTAATTTTAGGGAGGCTAGATGATCCAGAAGCTTGTATCTTTCAATCAGAGCTTTGAATTGAAGGTAATGGAGTCCTAATCTCAGGAGAACTTCAATGCAGATGATGCCACACAATCAAGCCTCAGATCTTCTCTTCTAAACCAAGAAATATTTTCCACAAAGCCTTTTTTCTTATCAATTTCTGAATAGTAACCATGATATGAATGAATGTAATGGATGAATGACCTAGATGAAGTATGCACATAAATGTGATGTGAGAAACAATTAGGAATAAATAATGGGCAAATTTTGGGGTGCAACAACCAGCATCCCGATGCCTCCGGGATGAAGAAGTGGAAGTAGACGGGGCCTATGCATTAGGTTATGGACTACCCTGTGCACTAGGGGTAGCCTAAGTTGTAGGCTGTGTTGGAACAGCTGGAACAGATGCACCTATAGAACCCTTAGCAACTATCATGCTCTGTGCAGGTCGAACAGATGCCTCTTGTGCAACCCGCCCATGTATAAGCCAGTTCGTCCTATCAGCCATAAGATCTGCAAGGTATAACAAATAAATTTAAATTAGATACAAATAAATTATTAAAAAAAAAAAGAAAAATAAAACAACATTTAACTCCATATATGTACATATGGAAAGCTTCCGTAGGTATAACTATGGAAGTACCCAGTATTTAAAACATCTAGGGTGTTCCGGAGCTGCATCTATGGAAAAACCCTACCGTTAACGTTTTTGTAGATGCACCTCTAGAACCTTTTGCAATTCTTCAATCGCGATAATGTCGTCTGAAACCCTTAAAAATCCAATTTTTGATGCCATGATCATCCGTTTAACACAACAAACAATATCTACATTGTCTCTAAAATATGTTTATAAAACTATTTAAGGATTTCTACCCCTAATAGTATATTCCAACTCTTTTACAGGAAATACTCAAAAATACCTCGAAAACTTACCGATTATATTGAGTTTTGAATGATTTGGAGTATGTTGATCTTGAAGTTGTTGCTCGCTCTCGAACTCGAGTGAAAAAAGCAAGTTTGGTGGAAAATATTTTTTTGGTGGTATGATAGAGTTTGAAGAGTTGGAAGATGAGAAGTTAAGAATGAGGGAGGAGAAGAGAGTTTGGCGCGAGTTTATCAAAAAAGGTTCCGGAGATATATATATAAGAGGAATTAATCCGTAGATGCACCTACGGATTAAACCAACATTGAGTAAAAAAAGTGCATCCGGAGATATACCTCCGGAAGCATAGGGTATTTTTGGAAACGCACATGGTGCACAAGAACCCCAAGGAGTGAGGTAAGAAATTTCCTTATTTTAAAAAACAATGCCCAAACTAAATGTCAAAAATCTAGCCCAACACAGTACATGAAATAAACCAATTGCAATATTCATACCGAGTTTTGTATGATAAATTTTAAGGGTTTTAGGGGTGCTTGTTCGCCATGATAAAAAGTCATAAATATCTCTAGATTTTAGAGATGAAATTTCGAACGCACCTATATTACACACTCTCAATTCTTTCGTGAGTTAGTTACTCCATGTTGTCCAAAAAAATTGGAGATGCATTTTAGTATCCATATTAGAGTGAATTCGGGGGTGCATCTCTGTAATAGCCATTATTTCAAAACTCATTGAGTTTTGCAGACGTGCACCTCAATAATATACAATGTCATCTCAAACCAAAAACCAACAAAAGATGCAGAAATTCGAAGAAAAACATAAATTAATATCAAAATATGTAATATAACATAGATAATTGTTACCATCAATTCGACATTAAATTTCATCAAAACATTACAATATCATTAGAATTACCCTTTGTTTGGTTTATATAGAGATGCATTTTTGAATTACCCTTTGTTTGGTAGTTTTTGCAATTAGAATGGGGATAATCCGGAAGTGCATCTCTCAAAATGCCTGATAGGCCTAGTGTTCATACATAACATGTTTAACGTACGGACATAGTTGTTAATAGGTTGAAACTTTTTTTAATTGACCCCTCAATTGTTATACAATTAATGTTGAATATACACTAGATATGTATCAAGTTGCATCGAAATTACATAAGTGACAACAATACATGTAACAACCCAATTCTACCCCGCAAGTATAAGCGAAACTCAGAGTGCATTCAAAAATATTCATCAAAAGATGGGATGTCACATTTCAACTTAACCAAACAAACATGCTTATATTGCTTTTAACAAAGATACATAGCATTCGGAAACAAAACTTTATCCAACATACTTCCAATTTTAACTTATAAACATCTTTCAATTCAACTTAAAACAAAGGTCATTAGGGAATACAACAATCAAATAATAACGACTAATCCCCCCGAATGCTATGTATCAGAGCAATAGTGTCATACCCCAAAATTTTCCCATCATATTTCAAGCTATTTTGATTCACCTGACTTTCAAATACTCAAGAGCTACACATGAATTGGGCATGCTCATCCTTCTCCTAAGCGAAAGGTCCCCAACTAGGGTTTTGTTTCTTCTCAGGGAAAAGATATTTTTGATACCTCAAGTGGACTTCATGGCTTCCTATATGCTTCAAAGAATCCCCATATTAATTTTCAAGCTTTGATTCACAAGATTGCTCAGTCAATGGTTCAAAGGGTCAACAGTCAATTATGCTAGGTCAAAAGTCAACTATGGTCAAATCACAGTCAAAACTCCTGATTTTTGGTCAACATCAATATTTTGAAGTCACATTCATCATTTGATAAATGGTTGATCATGATTCATCAAGGAAAGCTCAGAAATCAACAAAAGTACAAGTTACTAAATTAGGGTTTTGAATTGAAAGTCAACCCATCTTTGACTGGCCATAAGTCTCTCATACTTTATCAGAAATTCCTCAACCGAAGCTCATTCTCAAGGAAATTCAGTTCTCTACAACTTTGATGTTGGGCTCAAGACCAAGAAATGCATCATTTGAGAGATATGGACCAAGACATTATAGGTCCTTCTAAAAGTCAACAAAAAGTCATCTTTTTGCAAAGAAGTGTACATGAACATGGAAGCTTCAATGAAGATGATACCAAAAGGATATTTTAGAGGACTCTTTGAGCTTTCTAAAAAGTATAAGAACACCTTCATATGATTAAAAATGAGGGAGATATGCTTGATACAAGTTGGTCTATTTTCAAGAAAAGTGTGAAAACCTAAATGATCAAATTCAAAGTAATGAGTAATGGGCCTTAACATTTGTTTTGTCCACATGATTTTGAGTCCAAAAGAGGCCTAATGGTCAATTTATATTATTATTATGATATTTATTTTATTTATACTTGATTTTTATCATTTAAAAGTCAAATAAAATCAAATAAAATCATAAAATAGTGAAATAAATTATATGATTTTTATTAATATAAAGAAGACCAATTTCGTTTGGCATAGTTATGGAGAGAGATTGAACCAAAAGAAGAAAGAATATATGATTTTTAATCAAATTTCATATCTTCCCAATTATATGATTTCCTTCCTAAACTAATGACCTAATATTGTCTCTTATATAAACACAAGAATATTCAGTAGTTGGGGGGACGAATAAGAGAGCAAGGACCAAGGATGCAAAGTCACAAAAATTATCAAGTAAGTGAGAAGTTCGTGTTCCTCTTTTCAGACCCATTCCAAGCCAAAAAATCTTCCCAATCGTTTCTCCAGGTATCATAGGGTAAGATTGAACTATGGTTTAGGCCTTACAACACGTATCATGGTTCTGTCATGTTCATATTTTTGTTCATGCATGTTTGAATTTCGTTTGTTGTGTTCTAATGCGTTTCAACAGATTCTAATGGTATAGTTGAGTTCCTTGCGTGATTTAGAGAAGGTATGGATCGTTGAGACGGAACCATAACGCGTAGGTTGAAACCCACCATGGCTAGGGCACAAAGTTGGTCTCTCTTTGTGTTCATACTTACAGCTGTTTTTAGGCCCAAAAGACCACACCATTGAATTTGTAGCGTCCTATTTGGTAGATCTGGACGCTCTTGTTCTTCCACTAACACGTTTTATGAGCTCTTGTTTGTTTCCAGAAACGCAGGAAAAATATGCAGGAAAAAGCATAACTAAATCCGGAGGAATTTCCGCAGGGCTGGAGGAAGAGAAGGATGAATAGTGGAATATGAATGCGTGGCGCTTTCAAGTGGTATTACTGGCCGGTCAAAGATCCAGCGCATCTCTCCTCACCTGATTGGACAGTGCACAACGATAGCACAACCGGCTGAGAGTATGGTCCTTTTAACTTCAAAGACCTGGGTTTGAACCCAGGCTTTTTTACAGTTTTTATTTGAGTTTCTTTGCATGCAGATCCGGTACTGTGCTCAAACACGAGACCACCCTAAGCCTTCAACCATGAGCCTTCAGATCTCTGCCTAAGCCAGATCAAGGGTCTCAGAGTGCGCGACCACCATGAACCTTCGTGGATTCAACATAGGGAATCCTACGCCCCCATTTATTCTTGTTTTTGTTTATTCTTTGTTTTTACTTTAGTTTAGTTTATTTGTTTTAATTAACTAGTTAACCTTTAACCATTAAAATTAACCCTTAAACAATTAGGATTAGGATTTTATTCCTTTCATAAAAGAAATCAATCAACAAAAATCACAAAAAATATGGTTGTTTTAAATTAATTTGATTTTATTTCTTAACTAATTTTAGTTAATTAGGATTAGTTGTCCTTATTATTTCAGGGTATTAATTTAGAATTAGGATTAGTTAAATAATTAAATTAACTTAGGTTTTCACTTAACCTCCTTAAAACCTGATTTTTTCCAACTCGATTCTTCTTCTCACCTCACACTCCAATGAATGTCGCGTGCTTGTTTTGAATTTCTGCCTTTTATTTAATTGTCTATTTTATTGTTTATTTAAATTCTAGAAATCGATGTATAGGTCGCAAGGTTATTTTTGTAATAGCGTAGGAACCTTTACTTTTCGCAATTTACTTTCCGCATCATATAACTGCGATATACTTGTTAGATGTATGGCTAATAGGATTGCATGAGAAGATTAAAATCAACCGTTAGCTCACTAACTTCAAAATAAATAACTGAATCTAACACACTCTTGTTCACACACACACACACACACCTTTAGGGTTTCCCCTCTTGGTTGCTTTTCAAAAAATAATAGTCAAGTCCCTCGAAGTGTAGGGATACCCTAGCACATGCGGCCTACGATTCAAAATCATCATTTACCCTTCGGAATAAAGATCATAGTCCCTTCGAGTTGCCTACGATGAAATGATCTTGTTCCTCGAGTTGCCTTCGATAAATGATGATAGTCCCTTCGGATTACTAAGGTATCTCTACTGGTTGCCTAAATGACTATTCACATCTCATAGGACTTCCTACCCTCTTTATGGTATGGATAGCCCCTATTGTTAGAACAAGATTTGTTCTTATCAATTATCTTAGTTTTGATGATAACAATAATATGAATTTTGCTTAAGATAATATGGTACTCTAATCCAATGCAATTTCCCTTTCAGGAAATATATAAAGAGTACGCATAATTCAGCGCTCAGAAGTTGTGTCTCAAATGGTTCAGCATGCAACATCAGAACATGGTCTGGCAAGACATCAGAAGATGGTCGAAGCAGAATCAGAACATGGCATCAGAAGAACATGAGATCAGAAGCACTGAAGATCAGAAGATGGTATCACGCAACAGAAGCACTTCAAGATCAGAAGATCAGAAGATGCTATGCACCAAGCTGTTTTGACTCTGATGATATTCAAACGTCGTATTCACAAACATCAGATCAGAAGGAAGTACAGGTGGCAGACTACGCTGACTGACAAAAGGAACGTTAAAGCTACTAAAGGCAACGTCAGTAGATACAGCGTGAACAAGGCTCGAGGTAGTTGACAAAAGCGTATAACATTAAATGCAATGCTGTACGGAACACGCAAAGCATTAAATGCACTCAACGGTCATCTTCTCAACGCCTATAAATATGAAGTTCTGATGAGAAGCAAGGTTAACCAATTCTTAACAACTCTGAACGAAAATAAACTTGCTGAAACGCTATTCAATCAAAGCTCAGAATCTTCATCAACTCATTACATTGCTGTTGTAATATCTTAGTGAGATTAAGCTTAAACGATAAGAGAAATATCACAGTTTGTGATTATAGCTTTTAAGAAGCATTTGTAAACTCTTGAATAGATTACATTAAGTTGTAAGGAACTAGAGTGATCGTGTGATCAGTATACTCTAGGAAGTCTTAGCAGTTGGCTGAGCAGTTTGTAACTAGAGTGATCAGGTTGATCAGTAGACTCTAGAAAAGTCTTAGAAGTTGTCTAAGCAGTTGTTCCTGGAGTGATCAAGTTGTGATCAGAATACTCTAGAAGACTTAGTCGTGGACTAAGTGGAAAACCATTGTAATCCGTGCGATTAGTGGATTAAATCCTCAGGTTGAGGTAAATCATCTCTGCGGGGGTGGACTGGAGTAGCTTCGTTAACAGCGAACCAGGATAAAAATAATTGTGCAATTTATTTTTATCGTCCAAGATTTAAAGTCACACTTATTCAATCCCCCCCTTTCTAAGTGTTTTTCTATCCTTCAATTGGCATCAGAGCGCCGGTTCTAAGGTGCAAGCACTTAACCGTGTTTAGAAAAGATTCAGGAAGAGAAAAACGCTTCATTTAAAAGATGGCTGGTGAAACTCCGACAAATCCACCTGCATCTACATCTGGCTCTGCTGAGCAATACAACGGTAACAATGGTTATACAAGACCGCCGGTATTTGAGGGTGAAAACTTTGAATACTGGAAAGATAAACTGGAAAGTTACTTTCTTGGTCTAGATGGTGATCTATGGGATCTTCTGATGGATGGTTACAAACATCCAGTAAATGCCAGTGGCGTAAAGCTGACAAGGCAAGAAATGAATGATGATCAAAAGAAGCATTTCAGGAATCATCATAAATGCAGAACTGTTTTGCTGAATGCTATTTCTCATGTTGAGTATGAGAAAATATCAAACAGGGAAACAGCCTATGATATATATGAGTCCTTGAAAATGACTCATGAAGGAAATGCTCAAGTCAAGGAGACAAAAGCTCTTGCCTTAATCCAGAAGTATGAAGCCTTCAAGATGGAGGATGATGAAGACATTGAAAAGATGTTTTCGAGATTTCAAACTCTGACTACTGGATTGAGAGTTCTTGACAAAGGATACACCAAGGCTGATCATGTGAAGAAGATCATCAGAAGCTTACCCAGAAGATGGGGTCCTATGGTGACTGCATTCAAGATTGCAAAGAATCTGAATGAAGTTTCTCTGGAAGAGCTGATCAGTGCCTTGAGAAGCCATGAAATTGAGCTGGATGCAAATGAGCCTCAAAAGAAAGGTAAGTCTATTGCATTAAAATCTAATATCAAGAAATGCACTAACGCTTTTCAGGCCAAAGAAGAAGATCCTGAAGAATCAGAATCTGAAGAAGAAGATGAACTGTCCATGATTTCCAGAAGGGTAAATCAACTCTGGAAGAGCAAGCAAAGGAAGTTCAGAGGCTTCAGAAGTTCAAAGAGATTTGAACATGGAGAATCTTCTGATGAAAGAAGATCTGACAAGAAGAAGGTCATGTGCTATGAATGCAATGAGCCAGGACACTTCAGGAATGAATGTCCAAATCTTCAGAAGGAGAATCCCAAGAAGAAGTTTCATAAGAAGAAAGGTCTTATGGCAACCTGGGATGAGTCAGAAGATGATTCAGAAGATGAGCAGGCCAACTGTGCGCTGATGGCGACAGAAGATGACGGATCAGAATCTACATCAGAATCAGATTCTGAAGAGGTATTTTCTGAACTTACTAGAGATGAGTTAGTTTCCGGATTAACTGAACTTCTGGAATCCAAGTCTCAGATTTGTATTAAATACAAAAAGCTGAAAAAGCTATTTGAATTTGAAACAAAGAGGCTTGAATTGGAAAATTCTGAATTGAAAGATAAACTTTTAAAATTATCCAATGATGTTGGATCTCCTTCTAATTCAGAAAAATCCACTCCTAGTCTAAACCATATTCTGAAAGAATATGATTTAAGTTTCAGGAAGTTCTTATCTAGAAGTATTGGCAGAAGTCAGCTAGCTTCTATGATATATGCCGTATCTGGAAACAAAAGAGTTGGCATTGGTTATGAGGGTGAAACCCCATACAAACTTGAACCTGTTGATGAAATGAAACTCACATACAAGCCATTGTATGATCAGTTCAAGTATGGCCACTCTCATGATATTAGGCACACTTCACATGCACAAAGTTTTCACATAACACACACCAAGAAGCATGTGACACAACCTAGGAAATATCATGAAACTCATATTAAAAATTATCATGCTGTTCCTCCTATTGCTTATAATGTCAAACCCAAGTTCAATCAGAACTTGAGAAAATCTAACAAGAAAGGACCCAAGAAAATGTGGGTACCTAAGGATAAGATTATTCCTATTGCAGATATCCTTGGCTGCAAGAAGGACAAAGCACAACATGTCATGGTACCTGGACTCTGGATGCTCACGACACATGACAGGAAGAAGGTCTATGTTCCAAGACCTGGTGCTTAAGTCTGGAGGAGAAGTCAAGTTTGGAGGAGATCAGAAGGGCAAGATAATTGGCTCTGGAACTATAAAGTCTGGTAACTCTCCTTCCATTTCTAATGTACTTCTTGTAGAAGGATTAACTCATAACCTCTTATCTATCAGTCAATTAAGTGACAATGGTTATGATATAATCTTCAATCAAAAGTCTTGCAAGGCTGTAAATCAGAAGGATGGCTCAATCCTATTTACAGGCAAGAGGAAGAACAACATTTATAAGACAGATCTGCAAGATCTTATGAGTCAGAAGGTGACTTGTCTTATGACTGTTTCTGAAGAGCAGTGGGTCTGGCACAGGAGATTAGGTCATGCTAGTTTGAGAAAGATCTCTCAGATTAACAAACTGAATCTTGTCAGAGGACTCCCTAATCTGAAATTCAAATCAGATGCTCTTTGTGAAGCATGTCAGAAGGGCAAGTTCTCCAAACCTGCATTCAAGTCTAAGAATGTTGTTTCTACCTCAAGGCCATTAGAACTCTTGCACATTGATCTGTTTGGACCAGTCAAAACAGCATCTGTCAGAGGAAAGAAATATGGATTAGTCATCGTAGATGATTATAGTCGCTGGACGTGGGTAAAATTCTTGAAACACAAGGATGAGACTCATTCAGTGTTCTTTGATTTCTGCATTCAGATTCAATCTGAAAAAGAGTGTAAAATCATAAAGGTCAGAAGTGATCATGGTGGTGAATTTGAGAACAGATCCTTTGAAGAGTTCTTCAAAGAGAATGGTATTGCCCATGATTTCTCTTGTCCTAGAACTCCACAACAAAATGGAGTTGTAGAGCGAAAGAATAGGACTCTGCAAGAAATGGCCAGAACCATGATCAATGAAACCAATATGGCTAAGCATTTCTGGGAAGAAGCAATAAACACTGCATGCTATATTCAGAATAGAATCTCTATCAGACCTATTCTAAATAAGACTCCCTATGAATTGTGGAAGAATAAAAGGCCCAACATTTCATATTTCCATCCTTTTGGATGTGTATGTTTTATTCTGAACACTAAAGATCGTCTTGGTAAGTTTGATTCCAAAGCTCAAAAATGTTTTCTTCTTGGATATTCTGAACGCTCAAAAGGCTACAGAGTATACAATACTGAAACATTGATTGTGGAAGAATCAATCAATATCAGGTTTGATGATAAGCTTGGTTCTGAAAAACCAAAGCAGGTTGATAATTTTGCAGGTTATGATATTGACATATCAGAAGTTGTTGAGCCAAGAAGCAATGCATCAGAAGCAGAGCTTCTCAGAAGCAAAGAATCTGAAGATCAAGTATCAGCTTCTCTGGAGGATCTAAGTATTTCTGAAGAACCATCTGTCAGAAGATCATCTAGACTCATCTCTGGTCATTCAGAAGATGTCATTCTCGGAAAGAAGGATGATCCAATCAGAACAAGAGCATTCCTTAAGAACAATGCAGACTGTCAATTAGGTCTTGTATCTTTGATCGAGCCAACTTCTGTTGATCATGCTCTAAAAGATCCAGACTGGATAATTGCTATGCAAGAAGAACTGAATCAGTTTACAAGGAATGATGTTTGGGATCTTGTTCCTAGACCAGATGGATTCAATATAATTGGTACAAAATGGGTCTTCAGAAACAAGCTCAGTGAGAAAGGTGAAGTGGTAAGGAACAAAGCCAGACTGGTGGCTCAGGGTTATAGTCAGCAAGAAGGGATTGATTATACAGAAACCTTTGCACCAGTGGCCAGGTTAGAGTCTATTCGTCTATTAATTTCTTTTGCCACTCAACATAACATCACTCTCTATCAGATGGATGTTAAGAGTGCCTTCTTAAATGGTTATATAGATGAAGAAGTTTATGTCCATCAACCTCCTGGTTTTGAAGACTCTATGTCTCCGAATCATGTGTTTAAACTAAAGAAATCATTATATGGATTGAAGCAAGCTCCCAGAGCTTGGTATGAACGCTTAAGTTCTTTCCTTCTAGATAATGGTTTCACTAGAGGAAAAGTGGACATTACTCTCTTTTGTAAAACCTTTGAAAAGGATATTTTAATCTGTCAAATATATGTAGATGATATTATTTTTGGAACATCTAATGCTACACTTGGAAAGGAGTTTGCTAAGTCTATGCAGGCTGAGTTTGAAATGAGCATGATGGGAGAACTCAAGTATTTCCTTGGAATACAAATAAATCAAACATCAGAAGGAACACATGTTCACCAAACCAAGTATGTGAAGGAACTTCTGAAGAAGTTTAATCTTCTGGACTGCAAAGAAGCCAAAACTCCTATGCATCCAACATGCATCCTAGGTAAGGATGAGGTAAGTAAGAAGGTAGATCAGAAGTTATACAGAGGTATGATTGGATCTCTTCTATATTTGACTGCTTCTAGACCTGACATTCTGTTCAGTGTTTGTTTGTGTGCTAGATTCCAATCAGATCCTAGAGAATCTCATTTAACTGCTGTTAAGAGAATTCTAAGGTATCTGAAAGGTACTACTAATGTTGGTTTAGTTTACAGAAAATCTAAAGAATACAACTTAGTAGGATTCTGAGATGCTTCTATGCAAGAAGCAGATGCTGAAGATCATGTTGCTAAAACTGTCCCTGTTGAGGAAATTCCTGCAAATGATCTATCTATGGAAGCTGCAGATCAACATGCCATTCCTGTGGTTGAAAGCGGTGAAGCTTCTTCTGGTGAATCTTCTCGTCTTGCAAGGACTCTAGAAGAAATTCAGAAGAGACAGGATGAGCAAAGCTCACTCAATGATCAGTATAGCGCTTTCATGGTGAGGCAAGAAGGACACAACAATATGGTTCAAGAGATGCTGACCAAGATCTTGTCAAGACTAGGGCCATCTTAGATTGAGTCTGTGTTGTTTCTTTCTTCTCGTTGCATCTGTCTTTGTGCATCTGATCTTTCTTATCTTCATGTACTTCTGTACCTGCTGGTTGAACTTCAATGAAATCATCTTCTTCCTTCGTGTGTTTCGTTTTGTTTGTCTCTGAATCTTTTTTGCTTTTTGATGATATGACAAAAAGGGGGAGAAGATAAATGATAAATGATTTGATTAAATCTATCAGTTGCTGGGTAAAGAGGCTCCCACACATTCACTAACAAGAACTGCAAGTTCTATATGGTTTAAGTGTTTTGCAGGTACAGAGAAGTGAAGTGAATCTTCAGAAGCAAACACTAGAAGCAAAACCATAAGAAGCGTTATTCTGTAAAAGGAATAAGCTCTTGGAAACTGAAGCAAGCTGAGTGCTGTCAAGCTTCAGAGATCAGAAGCAAGAAAGAAGAATGAATCAGAAGCACTGATAATAGAATTTGAATGTCATTGTCTATCCTGTTCTGACAAAATTCTATTTGCTCTGATACATATAATGTTATGGCTCTGATACATTATTTGCTCTGATACATTATTTCAGCCTATATGGCTCTGATACATATAATGTGTTCAAACATACATTTTATGTTCTAACTCGTTCATGCTGACTTTTGTCGTTTAGTTTTTGTTCTGTAACATTTCAGGATGTAGAGATGCTCTGATGATGCTCTGGTACATTCAACAATGTTCTGATACAAATCTAGCATGAAGTGATGTTGGTAGACATTCAAAGTTCTGAAGCTATCCGAGGGAAGCAGAAATCAGAAGATGTGAATGTTCTAAAAGATCCAGAAAACTCAAGTTCTGAAGCTGTCCTCAATGGAAGCAGAAGTCAGAAGCTGTGAATGTTCTGAAGATCAAAGAAATTCAAGTTCTGAAGCTGTCCACGATGGAAGCAGGAATCAGAAGCTGTGAGTGTTCTAAGGATCTAAAGAAATTCAAGTTCTGGAGCTGTCCAATGGAAGCAGAAGTCAGAAGCTATGAATTCTCTGAAGGCAGAAGCTTATATGATCGTCTCTACCGAAATAATCAGGGAAGTCTTTTATCAAAGTTCTTCGAGTATTTATTTCAGGGGGAGATTATTTATCTCAGGGGGAGATTGTTAATCTCAGGGGGAGACATATTCATATGCTTATGCTATAGCTGTGTAATTTGTCTTTTGCCGTCTACTCTTTCTGATCGCAAATTCATATCATTTATATATGTTTTTGTCATCATCAAAAAGGGGGAGATTGTTAGAACAAGATTTGTTCTTATCAATTATCTTAGTTTTGATGATAACAATAATATGAATTTTGCTTAAGATAATATGGTACTCTAATCCAATGCAATTTCCCTTTCAGGAAATATATAAAGAGTACGCATAATTCAGCGCTCAGAAGTTGTGTCTCAAATGGTTCAGCATGCAACATCAGAACATGGTCTGGCAAGACATCAGAAGATGGTCGAAGCAGAATCAGAACATGGCATCAGAAGAACATGAGATCAGAAGCACTGAAGATCAGAAGATGGTATCACGCAACAGAAGCACTTCAAGATCAGAAGATCAGAAGATGCTATGCACCAAGCTGTTTTGACTCTGATGATATTCAAACGTCGTATTCACAAACATCAGATCAGAAGGAAGTACATGTGGCAGACTACGCTGACTGACAAAAGGAACGTTAAAGCTACTAAAGGCAACGTCAGTAGATACAGCGTGAACAAGGCTCGAGGTAGTTGACAAAAGCGTATAACATTAAATGCAATGCTGTACGGAACACGCAAAGCATTAAATGCACTCAACGGTCATCTTCTCAACGCCTATAAATATGAAGTTCTGATGAGAAGCAAGGTTAACCAATTCTTAACAACTCTGAACGAAAATAAACTTGCTGAAACGCTATTCAATCAAAGCTCAGAATCTTCATCAACTCATTACATTGCTGTTGTAATATCTTAGTGAGATTAAGCTTAAACGATAAGAGAAATATCACAGTTTGTGATTATAGCTTTTAAGAAGCATTTGTAAACTCTTGAATAGATTACATTAAGTTGTAAGGAACTAGAGTGATCGTGTGATCAGTATACTCTAGGAAGTCTTAGCAGTTGGCTGAGCAGTTTGTAACTAGAGTGATCAGGTTGATCAGTAGACTCTAGAAAAGTCTTAGAAGTTGTCTAAGCAGTTGTTCCTGGAGTGATCAAGTTGTGATCAGAATACTCTAGAAGACTTAGTCGTGGACTAAGTGGAAAACCATTGTAATCCGTGCGATTAGTGGATTAAATCCTCAGGTTGAGGTAAATCATCTCTGCGGGGGTGGACTGGAGTAGCTTCGTTAACAGCGAACCAGGATAAAAATAATTGTGCAATTTATTTTTATCGTCCAAGATTTAAAGTCACACTTATTCAATCCCCCCCTTTCTAAGTGTTTTTCTATCCTTCACCTATGACGATTCGATGACCCTTCGATGACCTGCACATCCAATGTATAGGACTACCTATCCTCATATGGTATGGATAGTACTATCGCTCAAGGAAAGTCTTTAGAATAGGAAAGACCTCACGAACTTAGGGTAGGAACTCTTAAGGGCTTGCTCACAACAAATCAATAAATGCTTTTCTCACACCTGTTTTCTAACATTGTCTTTTCATACATTTTCAAAACAAAACTGTTTTTCTAAACACACACGACACTTTTCAAACATTTCAAACAAACAAAACGTGCTAAGCAATTAAGAGCCCATGGATAACCATGGATGCAAAGGGTGCTTACACCTTCCCTTTGCATAACCTACCCCCGAACTCAATCTCTTTTTCAAAGGAGGTCTTTCCTGTTCTTTTATGCCTTTCCTAATTGGATAAAATAAAAGTCGGTGGCGACTCTTGCTCACTGCAACATTTTGTTTGCGAAATATTAAAGTCAGTTCTCCCACCGTGTTACAGAACTGGCGACTCTGCTGGGGATTTTTAAAAGAGGGGTTACCTTAAAGTTTAGGATCACTTAATGTTTGTTTTGCTTGATTTATTTTTTCAGGGTTGTTTTTGGAATTGAATGGAAGATGAATCCTATACCCGGATTCGAGTGCACCTTGAGATAGGAAGTGGCATAGTCATGGCGACCTCCTTCATGTATGTGGAGGATTGGTCAATATGAGAGTTCACGCTTAAGTTAGGCCTGTATGGGTGTTTGCATGCTTCTCTTGTATGAGGGAGGTTTGTGTGGATATCTGTGGGTGAGTCGGAGCTTAAGGACCTTTAGTTACCTTTAACCCATCTTGGCCTTTAGGAACGTAGTGGGGGGACTACTCTTGATGTATGTTGAGGGCATATTCGCTACCCGATACTACAACCCAGATAGGTTCTTTCTCAAAGTATCATTGCATGGTATGGTATGTATGTATCATGTTCGAGGGTGCTTTAGAAGGACTGACAATTCTGGGTAACTTTGTAGAACATGTTGCTGATTTCATCCTTATCCTTAGAAGTACCTATTGGGGAAGGGTAGTTACCTGGTCAGACTTCATGCAAGCCTTTAAGCCTAAGGACATTTGTGTGACTTGCTTATGTGTGTTACTAACCCTTCGGTTTCCTTGCAGGTTTTTCCTGTGGGACTCACTCGTCCTTATTACCTTACGCTTTGCCTAATGCATTACATCTTCATGACATCATGACATCATAACATTATAACATAGCATATTGACTAACCCTTTCAAGGATCTTAGGGATTTAGGGTGCACAACTTTAGGTGCTCTTATCAAGGACTGAATTCCTATCTAGGGGCAAGAGGATTTACTTTCCTCTGGCCGTATGCCTTCCAGTTCAGAGACACAGTACCCATCAAGGGGCAAGAGGATTTACTTTCCTCTGGCCATTTGTCTTCTGAATCAGAGACACTATACCTACCAAGGGGCAAGAGGATTTATTTTCCTCTAGCCATATGCTTTCAAATTCAGAAGTACAAGTATCCTGAATCAGAGGCGATGACCCACTCGATATGGTGAGCTCGATTCTTAAAGAAAGACGTTCAAAGACGAGAGCCAAGATTCTTCAAACGACGAAGCTGTGACCAATCATTTTCTAATGACGCAAACTAAATTCTTTAAAGATCCTTGAAAACACTGCATGTGCATTGCATAACAGGTTCCCACAACATGTCTCATCTTCTCTCGCTGTTTATTTCAGCACAAAGGAATCACGAGCAATCAGTCAGAGACCTTTAGGAAGAACATCCAATTCCAAACTTTGATTCTGAATTTGTCCAAGGGGCAAGACAAGCTAAAAACCTTGTTAACCAAGAAGCAGATAGATCAGCGTAGGTAACAGGGTATCCAACGTACTTGGAAATGTAAACCCAAAAGGGCATTGACTCCACTACACATGCCATTGTCTCAAGCTTTGCAACACCTGCTCGATCAAAATCTGATAACTCTACTTCCTTCATATTCAGCTCCATCAAATCCCGCTCCCGGAAACAGGTATAAGGCAAGATGTGCTTATCATTCAAATCATGATACTAAGGATGGCGGGCCATTAAAGCATATGATTGAAAACTTAATTGATAACGAGATCATTGATTTCAACTCACCTGAGGAGCCTCATATGAATGATGTTGCGCACAACTATAAAGGTCGTAGCAAACGCAACCAATCTGCTAGGGCAGTTCTGATCTCTATGTCATACCCTAATTTTTGACCCCCCTGAGATGACATATCTTCAGGATTTTCATCAAGTCAAAGCAAGTACCCAAAGCAGCCTGACATTCAATCGAGGGTATTCAAAGACAAGAAAACTCAGGCAAAGGATCAATCAATAGAGGGATTAGTCTCTAATACAATCATAAGACTCAAAAGCCTCATTATTACACCTATGATTGATTAAGACACCCAGTCATCTAAGCACAGGATTACTCAGATCAACAGACTAGGGTTTGGAGCCTATCAAGGACTAAAATCAGGGATCACTTTTGGGAAACCCTAAAAAGCCCCAGGGAACCATTCAAAGACATCAATCATCTTCAAATAACTCATATGACAAGATCCACTGGACATTACATCTCAGTTCAAAGTCTACAGTCATCATTGTCCTCTGGTCGACAATTAGGGTTTTTGACCTAATTCACCAAGATAGTTGACTTTTAATCAGGGCATGAATCCAAAACTCAAGACATGATTCAAAAATCTCTACTACCTCAATATAATCCATTTACATCATTCATTTGAGGAGAAGATCTTGTTTCTACACAAAAGCCCAAAAATTCACTTTGTCAGGGAAAAGTCAACTGTGAAGGATCATCATTGACTTTTAAGGTTTTTGGTCAAAAAATGACTTTCAAAGATCAATATCATCAATATATGGATATTAAAGTCATTTGACCAAAGAAATTCAAAGAAATTCATCAAGGAGCAAAAAGTCGGGAATTAGGGTTTTTGAAGGCATAGTGAGAACTCAAAATTTCACCTACACAACTCAAAAAACTTCCAACATGAAAGTTGTAGATCTTGCAAAATAAAACAACATCTTACAAAGGAACTTTTTTCAAAAGATCAACCATTTATGAAGTTTTGGAAATTTTGAAGTTTAGGTCATAAACACTTAGAAATTTTTCTAAGTGTTTTAACCTAGTTTTCATCCAACTTTGGGCTCATTTTTCACAAATTTCCCAAATGATTCTGAAGACAACATAAACTAATGATTTGAAGTAGATGTTTAGGGCTTTCCAAATTGTGTTCAACCTTCTCCAAATTCAATTTGAGCTAGGAGTTATGCTTGTCCAAAGTTGGCCTCATGAAGTAAAATTATAGGTCATGTGCAAATTGGAACTTTGCAATTTTGTGCATTTTGCTTCACTAATGGATGCTACACGACCCATAACATGTCTGAAACAATACCATGCATTCATTTTCACCATGCCATGATAATTGAAGAAGATTCCTAAAACAAGAACATGTGATTATGTAATGTTTACTTTTGAGAATTTATGGCAAATTGATGAATCACCCAAGGAATCTTCTCACCAACCAATTAGAGCTCACTTTGCATCTGAATTGTCCCCTAAGATCAGATAGAATCAATGGATAGGGGAGGTGGCTCGAAAATGCAATGATCACACTTGGATATTCTTTGAAATTTCTTCATGGCTAAGAAACCAAACTTGCTTCACTACGCAAGCTCACTCTCCCAATCAGTACTGAGATATTTGCCTATAAATAGAGGCCTCATTCTCATTCAAAAAACACACCAAAGCAACCATATTCCTTGCTTTCTCTTTCTCTTCTCATGTTCATTGTTTTTCAAAGTTCTTTGGCAAGAAGAATCGATTTCTTCAAACCAGAGCTCATCTTTGGGAAGTGAACATTCTAACATCTCAAGGGAGGTCATTTGAGGTGATCCAAGCACCTGGATCACTTCTGTAAGTGGAGGAACACCATTGTTGCTCTCACTTTGGAGCATTTGCAGTTGGAGGTCCATGGAGTAATTCAGGAGGTTCTGAACCAAGCCAATCATCCAGGCACACTCCTCAGGTCATAGTGAAGCTAACCAGATGGCTGCAGCTCATCTGTAACTCAAGAATCAACACCCTCCATGTTCACTTGAAGCTGAAATCGAGGGAGGTCCATAGAACAATTCAGAAGGATTCAGGCTGTAATAAGCATTCAGTTAGCATCATTGAGTCTCAGGGAAGCTATTGAGATCATTCATTCAAGCCCAGGTGCTCTCCATCATCCTCACGACCTCCATTTTCAGAGGTAAGTTTCTGAACTCCACCTCTTTAATTTAAGTACTCTTAGTGGTAAAGCTCGATTCTATCTTGTTCAGCATCATCAGAGGATTGAAAACCCTCTATCATCATTCATTTATCTTTCAGTATAGTCATTTAATTTGATTTTGAAATTTTAGGGTTCTTCACAATTTCTGGTAAATTAGTTAGATGTAGTTAATATCAATACATGTTAGTTACATATTTAGAATCGTGAGTGAATTTAGAGCAAGTTTGGTTTTTATATCATTGCAAATGGTTGAGAATTGAGGAAGTTCAGAATTTCAAATTGATGGAGCTTGAGGTTAAAGACGAAGATGGTGAAGTGCGCCATTTTTGAATTCTCAGTGGAAAGTTTAAAATATATTTAACTGAAAGCGAGTTTTAAACGAATACATCGTTTAGCTCACTTGGTCACATGCGCTTCCACTCTCTCTTGCCATAAGGTCTGGGGTTCGATCCCCCCTCAGACCTTTTGTTTTTATTTTCCATTTTAACGCGCGTGTTTCACATATAAACAACTGGGATCCCTCTTTAGTCACACTGAGCGTGTAGCTCAGTTGGCTTTGTTTTAGTGTGGTGACTATAAAGGCGTGAGTTCAAGCCTTGGTGGAGACATTCCTATTTTTTTTACCACTTTTCACACTTATTTTCTTCACAAACTTCACATAATTATTTAACCTACCAAATTAATTTATTTTCACTTCATTTTTCACACACTTGCTATTTAATATACCTACTTTGTGAATAATCAAAAAATCATAAAAAATATTATTTATTTCATGTATTTTAATTAGGTTTAAAGTAGTATGTTTTAAATGTTTTCTTAAATACTTTAAAATATATATATTCATTTTGTTTAAACCTAATTACTTTGTGAAGAATTTTATGATAAAACCCTAATTATTTAGGTCTTAATTGGGTATAGATTTCATCTTTGCCTTAATTAAGTTGACTTTTTGTCAATATTCAAAATTGTTTTCAATCTCTGATTAAACGGATGATTAGGGTTTTCAAACAACAAAACCTTGCATCATTCCAAATCATTTTTTTTCCAAATTGCTTTTACACCAGTACTGTAAAGTACTGGGCCTCTAATAGAGTGTAAGTCCCAAAAACCTTCTCTTCTTAGCTTGTTTTCAAAACTGTATTTTCAAAATCTTCTTTCTGTTTCAAAACATTCTTCTGGTATTTGAAGGGCATTATTCCCGGTGAAACTCTTCAGATACCTATGTGACCTTTGTCCATCTTCACTTCTTCTGTTTTCAAAAACCATTAACTGTTTATCA
The DNA here is from genome assembly GCF_029867415.1 of Vicia villosa. NCBI lineage: Eukaryota > Viridiplantae > Streptophyta > Magnoliopsida > Fabales > Fabaceae > Vicia > Vicia villosa. Next base: position 161,973 of record NW_026706173.1, on the reverse strand, counting down.
TATATATTCAACTGTTATCAACAAAACAACAAAAATACTGTTGAGGCTCTGTACATACTTCTTCAATGGCCTCCACTCCATCCAGGTTAGGCTTTACAAGCTTTCAATTTACAGTCTTTATTTAAATTACTGTCAAATATAAACTGTGCATATATATTAGTTTAGAACTACGTTTGAGTATAAACCTTAGGACAGTTAAACTATATATATATTATAGGAATATGACCTAGGATTGAGAATGTCTTCCCGGTGAAGGCTCTTTCCTAATTAGAGATCTGTAGTTCAAACCCCCAAGATGAATTATTCCCGGTGAAACATCTTGGCAAAAACCTTAGAATCCAAATAAATAGGACACATCCACCCAAAGAGGAATTATTCCCGGTGAAACCTCTTACCCATTTGCTTAGAGCCAAAATAAGTTCAAAACCACATAAGCTTTCTCTTGTGCTATAACAAGGACCCTCGATTAGCCTCCTCTTGGGCTTTGTACAAGGACCCACAGGCTTCTTAAAAGCATTTCCAGCTTCCTCTTGAGCTTTTATACAAGGACCCATCAGGTTTCTTATAAACATAGGGACAGGTCTTTAGTCACCTTTTAGCCTACCCTGGTGAGTTTTCTCCAATTTAAACCAGACTTTAAACAAGCTAAGTTTGTCTCAATTTTGCATTGAGTACACCTTTTGGAATGAGAGACATGGACAGTCTCTGTCACCCTTATCTTCATCAATCTTCCTTAGCAGAGTCTAGGATCCATGCTTTGGGTCATCCTCAGCATTGAGTCAGCCTTCATCTTGGGCTTTAAACAAGAAGTCTCCACTAGATAATCTTTCTGCCAATCCTTTCATCCTTTAATAATTAATGGAGTGCTACCCAAATCATTCATTTCAATAAAAACCCCTGGAAAGGGTTAGCCTCCAAAGTCAATTAAAATCAACCTCCATTTCAAAATCCCTGGAAAGGGTTAGCTTCCACACATCCATCATTCCAATAAAAATCCCTGGAAAGGGTTAGCTTCCACACATTCTATCATTTCAACAAATTCCCTGGAAAGGGTTAGCCTCCAAAGTCAATTAAAATCAATCCATCATTTCAACAAATTCCCTGGGAAGGGTTAGCCTCCAAAGTCAATTAAAATCAACCTCCATTTCAAAATCCCTGGAAAGGGTTAGCTTCCACACATTCTTTCATTTCAATAAAAATCACTGGAAAGGGTTAGCCTCCAAAGTCAATTAATAAATAATGTCATTTCTCTTAGGAGATAATTTCCCCAAAAGAGTCAAAACCCCTGGAAAGGGTCAGCCTCCAAAAACATGATAAAGACAGTCTTTCACCAAATAATTTCTCCAGCTGAGTCAAAATCCCTGGAAAGGGTTAGCTTCCAAAGAAAAACAGTCTTTCAATAAATAAAACCTCCTCAGTAGAGTCAAAACCAACAAAAACAGTTAGCCTCAACCTTGGGCTTCATACAAGGCACCAAACAATAAAACTCCCCTGTCAAGAGTCAGCCTCAACCTTGGGCATTGTACAAGGCAGATAATAGAGTCTCCCCAGTGAGTTCTTTATCACTCAGTAGCCACAACTTTGGGCTTTGTACAAGGCAGATAAACCATACTTTCATGTGTCAAAGATTCCTAACACATAGGATCTTTTCCCTATAGAGTCATCCATACTCAGTTTATTTAAGAGTCCGCCACAACCTTGGGCTTTGTACAAGGCAGAAAACAATATTTACCCTAGCTAGAGTCAGCCACAACCTTGGGCTTTGTACAAGGCACATAAAATAGAGTCATTCATTCAATTATCCTCAACAGTTAGCCACAACCTTGGGCTTTGTACAAGGCATACAAATAGAGTCTCCCTAAGTAGAGTCAGCCTCAATTCTGGGCTTTGTACAAAACACTAAAATACCCTGTAATTAATCCTCAATGGAGTCATCTCCCAGAGTCAATAATAATTAATTAATCAATCAAAAAGCCTCAAGCTTGGGCCTCATACAAGCCAGCTAAAGTCAAATCTTTCATACAGTAGATAGACATAACTTATCTCTATAGAGAGATATTTTTACTACTCTACCACATTCAAACAATCAAACATTTCAATTTCAATTTCAATCAAAGTCTCCCATTTAGGACTCTGAAAGACATGCTCTGGCACATCCCCAGACTTGTACACTTTCCCTAAATTGGATGAGCATCTTTCTTTCATTTTAGAGGCACGATGGCTGTCATACTTGATCAACCAAGTAGACTCCCCTCTTGAATGAAATGAATCCAGTTATTCTGTCACTCCTTTAAATGTTTGTGGTAGAATAGTACAAATACCTCTCTGTAGAGATGATTTCATGTCTCTTTACTGTAAACAGAGATTTAATTCCAAGCTTCAACCTTGAGCTTCAAGCAAGGCACAAAAAAACATTAATTTCCCTAGTTAGTTCCCCGAACTACATTAAGCTCTGACTTCCACTAGGGATATGTAGGCATGAGGTTCACAAGGAATCTCAGCGAGCTAATAAAATACCAAAAATAGTCAGTCTGTCTATCTGTCTGTCTTTCTTTAATCAATTCAATTCCTTCTCCTAATACAAAGGAGAAACTTTCCCAATCATTAGCAATAAACACAATCACAATGACACAGAGAAGGTTCCTGTAGAGTACTACAGATATGTAGGGTGTTTAAACACTTCCCTATGTATAACCGACCTCCCGGACTCCAGAATTTCTAGTCTAGGTGAAATCCCCACACTTAGCAAACTCCTAGGGTTTAGTTGAGATCTTTTTTCCCCTTTCCTACTCGTAGGACAAATAAGAAAGTTCGTGTGATATCGTAGGAAGAACTGAAATAAAATTCATCCCACCACGGGCGCATTCTCCTTCCAAATTTCGCGTGAAGGGTTTAGCGTGCCGTCCTCCCAAGTGAAACGGGGAGGTAAAGAAAACGACACCACAGAAAAATGGCGACTCTGCTGGGGAAATAAGTGTTCAAAACCTTGGTTTTTCATCCAAACCAATGGTTGACCTGTTGCTGGTCCAGCCCCAATGAGGAATTAGGGATGCCAAATTCCCCCTCAAAAAAGAGAGGTCCTGCCTAACCTCTGTGTCATATCATGTGTTTGTTGCATATATATTTGTTTATTTTGTTTATTCTGTATCGGGAAAGGGCTTGATTCCCCCTTGTGGTGAGAAATCCTATACCCGGATTTGAGTGCAACATAAGATAGGATGGAGGATGTCTTCCCGGTGAAGGCCCTCTAATCTTGGTTTCCAAGTCTACTCTTGGGATTTGCCTGGCTGGTTGTGATTAACTGCGCCACTGCATTCCGAGACTGATTTGTACCAGGAGGACCTAGAAACACATTAACCCCACTTAAAGCCTTTTTTTTAGGACGTAGAGCGGTGATTACGGAAGTAATTGTCACGCAGATACTACACTCAGAGAAAACTCTCTTATAGATACCAATCAACGTATCTTTAAGGTTGAGCAAAAACTCTGAGACCCCTAGAACCCGTTCTACAGGTACAAAAATCCTTAACCTTAGTTTACCATTGGGGCGGGATTTGCGTTTTGACTTCATGACCACTGTACCCTTCAACGCCATGTTTGTTTAAAACTCTTGTGTGTGCATTCATGCATTCATGCATCATTCATTAATAAACAACTAAAAACAAAAAGAGTCTTTTTCGAGTCGTTTTTCAAGGAAACTAAATAACGAACGTTTTGAACTTCAGAGAAAGAGAGAAACGGAGAAAGGACTTAAGGATCTATATTATGGATTACGGAAGAAAGAGAGCTAGGAAATACACCTTCAAGATTCCCCAGGTCGAGGAGCTGGGAAAGCTCGGAAAACTGGTGGTCAACCCCCAGGCTTTCAAGGAGAAGTATGGAAAACTTCTGCCTTTGCTCAATACCAACATGGTGGATGGGATCCTTCCCACCTTGGTACAGTTTTACGATCCAACGTATCACTGCTTCACCTTTCCAGATTATCAGCTCATGCCTACGTTAGAGGAGTACTCTCGTCTGATTGGAATACCCGTGTACGCGCAAGATCCGTACTCCGGTTTGGAAAAGAATCCTGACGACATTATCATTGCTGCAACTACTCCTTTGAACGTAGTCGACATCAGAACTTATATGGTGAGTAGAGGAGGAATTCAAGGATTGCCCTCCAAATTCCTGTTTGATCAAGCTCGGTACTTCGTCAGCATCCAAGATATGAGCGCTTTTGAGGAAATCTTGGCTTTGCTTATCTACGGATTGTTTTTGTTTCCTAACATTAACGATTTCGTCGACATCAACGCAATTAAGATCTTCTTAATTGGAAATCCAGTTCCAACCTTGCTTGCGGATGCTTATCACTCTGTGCATTCAAGAAACCTGCAGCGAGGAGGATTAATCACATGCTGCGTACCGCTGTTATACGAATGGTTCGTTTCACACCTACCAAAGTCCAGCACTTTCTGGAACATGAGGGATGGCCTTTACTGGTCACAGAAAATCATGTCTCTCACTCATACAGACATTGATTGGTGTAGTCCTGACAACGACGAAACCAAGATCATCTTCAGTTGCGGAAGTTTTCCCAACATACCCCTTATTGGAACTAAGGGAGGGATCAGTTACAATCCAGCTTTAGCTCGTCGTCAATACGGCTATCCCATGAAAAATATACCAAGTAACATCCAATCGGAGGGTCTGTTCTTCAAGAACATCGACGATCATGGCAACATGCTGAAGAAGGAAATTGTCCAAGCCTGGCGTCTTGTTCACAGCAAAGGGAGAAGATTGTTAGGAAAACATCTTTGCATCTCCATGGATCCTTACCTTCAATGGGTACGCGTCAGAGCATTCAAGCTCAGGATGCCATATCAGCATCAAGAACCTATTCCCCTAAGGGAACCAATTTGCCTTTTCTCCACCGATGTTGAAAAATTACAAGTGGCATTAAACAAGGTATGCCAAGAAAGGAATGCTTGGAGGAACAAGTATCGAATCGTCAACACGGAAAATGTTGAGATTCAAAACATCCTAAGAAGGAAGGATGAGTTACTTGAAGTGCTCGATCGACAAGTGACACAATCGTCACTTTCTCATCATATCCCTCCTGCTTCCCGGATCATCGATCAGCTCACGTCAGAGAACGCTCAGCTCAAGAAACAGAAGAAGATGTTAGAACGTGAAGTCGGCTTATCATCAAAGTTTTAGAGTCCTTTCTCTCAGTTTCTCTGTATTTCCATTTTCAAAGTGTGTAAAAACGGCGTTTTCGCTTAATTAATAAAGTTTGATGTTTCATAACGTAATTATGGTGTTTCCTTGAAAAATAATAACTTAATTGCATATCATGCATCGCTTTAGTCGTACGCACTGACACGAGAATTGTCGCGGATCTAAGAATTACTTTCCTTTCTCCAGAAAGAGAGGAGGAGAAGGAGGTGAACCAAGACTTTCAAGCTGTCTCATCCATACAACACTCGTTCAAGTCGCAAAAAAAGAATGGAAGACTTTGAGCAAGAGAATGAAGAACTCAGAGAAGAGATTAATACTCTCAAAGGTACTGTTGAAAGGCTCAATAGTATGGTAGAAGCCCTGGTAGTTGCGCAGAATCGACCAACGCCAGAAGAACCACAAAGGACTGTGGTTTCCGAGATTGTTTCTACTCCTATTCCTCAGTATACCATGCCGCCTGATCGACCCTGGGGCATGCCGTATAACTTTACTCCAGAAGGGTACATACCTCCAGCTTCTGAAGCTCCAAAAGTCACCATGGATATGCGTCCACCGGAGGGTTACAAACCTCTGGAAATTGAAGTTCCAAGAGCAACGGCAATGGGTTTCGCACAACAGAATGCTGAGATACCGAGATCTGCTGTCATGGCTTCTCCACAGCCGATTATGCATACTTTTCCCCCACAGGGCGGACAAGTATATCATCACGCTCCAAGTGAGGATGCTGGCGTGTATGAAAGATTGGACGAGTTCCAGGAACAGTTTCTGCAAATGCAGAAGGAACTCAAGACTCTCCGAGGACAAGATCTATTTGGAAAGAATGCTGCAGACCTCTGTCTGGTTCCGAATGTTAAGATTCCTCACAAATTCAAAGTACCAGAATTCGAGAAGTACAAAGGGAATTCATGCCCACAAAGTCATCTTGTGATGTACGCTCGAAGAATGTCAACTCAGACTGATAATCAACAATTGCTCATTCATTATTTTCAAGACAGCCTGACTGGTGCTGCACTCAAATGGTACATGAACTTGGACAGTTCAGAGATTCGTACTTTTCGAGACCTCGGAGAGGCCTTCGTCAAACAGTATAAGTACAATCTGGATATGGCTCCCGATAGAGATCAACTCCGGGCCATGACTCAAAAGGATAGAGAAAGCTTCAAGGAATACGCTCAAAGATGGCGTGAAGTTGCTGCTCAAATTTGTCCACCACTTGAAGAGAAGGAAATGACAAAAATCTATCTCAAAACTTTGAGTCCATTTTACTACGGACGAATGGTTGCAAGTGCACCAAGTGACTTTACCGAGATGGTAAACATGGGTGTGCGTTTAGAAGAAGCAGTTCGAGAAGGACGCTTGAACAAAGAACCAGAATCTTCTGTTGGTCCAAGGAAGTATGGAAGTTCTTTCCAGAAGAAAAAGGATCAAGATGTCAGCAATGTCTTGCACAAAATCAAGAAGAAATTTCAACCTCAAGTTGCAACAATAACTCCGGTTGTTAACTCAGCGCCAGCTTATCAACCTCAGGTTTCGCAACAACAAACTCAACAAAGGTCGCAGCAACCTCAGCAGCAGGTTCGACCTCCAAACTACAACAATCGGGCTCCAAGGTATCCTGCCTTTGACCCCGTACCAATGCCGTATGCAGAATTGTTTCCAACATTACTGGCAAAAGGACTCATTCAGACGAGGAGTCCTCCAAATCCTACAAACAGTTCCTCACCATGGTATAAGGCTGACCAATCTTGTCCCTATCATCAGGGGGCACCAGGTCACAATATTGAGAACTGTTTATCTTTCAAGATTGACGTCCAACGATTAGTGAAGAGCGGAATGCTATCCTTCAAAGATACTAATCCAAACGTCCAATCAAATCCTTTGCCGCAGCATAAAGAAGCTTCAGTAAATCTGATAGACCAACACCCCAATGTCATTCAAATCTACGACATTCGTCAGATAGGGGAAAATCTTGTCAAGATGCACGCTAGACAAGCTGGGTACGGTCATGTACCACTTCACAACTACTTCACATGTGAAATTTGTCCAAAGAATAATCAAGGATGTGCCGTAGTTCAAGCTGCATTACAAGAACAAATGGACTTAGGATGGATTCAACATATCCGAGTCAGAACTGAACATGACATCAACATGGTTCAAGGATGTCCAGGAGAATACAAAATCTACAAAGTTGAAGACCTTGAAGGATCGGTAGTCAGGTTCCATAAGACTTTAAATGGACTTGCCTATTTTGGAACAGATTTCCACGCTTACAGTAGATGCAAAATCTGTCGAAGAAATTCACGAGGATGTTTGCGTGTTCGCAACGACATTCAAAAGCTGATGGATGACAATACCATTACTGTTCTTGCCAACAGAGAAGATGACGAAGTCTTTACCGTATCTCCTCAAATTAATCAAGATGAACCAATGCAAGTCAAGTATGACAGCAGGAAGACAGCAATTGCACCACTAGTCATCTACTTACCAGGTCCTGTACCGTATGAGTCCAGCAAGGCTATACCATACAAGTACAACGCTACATTCATTGAAAATGGTAAGGAAATACCATTACCGTCTGTTGTCAACATTTCTGATGTTAGTCGAGTCACCAGAAGTGGACGAGTCTTCAACAGAACAATAGAAGATGTGGAGAAACCTTCGGAGGAAGTACCACATAGGCAAGATAATCATCCGACCAATGCTGTTCAAGCGAAAGAAAATGATGAGATCTTGAAGTTAATCCAGAGGAGTGAATACAACATTGTAGACCAATTACTACATACTCCGTCTAGGATTTCTGTTCTTTCCCTGCTATTGAGTTCTGAGGCTCATAGGGAAGCTCTACAGAAAGTTTTGGAACAAGCTTTTGTAGAACCCAGTGTTACTATAAGCCAATTCAACAACATCATTGCCAACATCTCCGCCGGAACTAACCTAAGTTTCTGTGACGAAGATCTTCCTGAAGAAGGAGTGGACCACAATCTTCCACTTCACATCTCAGTTGGCTGCATGGGTGATACACTCACAGGAGTCCTAATAGACAATGGATCCTCTCTCAACGTCATGCCTAAATCAACATTATCAAGATTATCTTTCGAAGATTACCCTCTAAGAAAAAGTCATGTCATCGTCAAAGCATTTGATGGATCAAGAAAGTCAGTTTTCGGAGAAGTAGATCTTCCCATAACTATTCGACCTCAGACGTTCAAAATCACTTTCCAAGTTATGGATATTCCAGCACAATACAGTTGTTTGCTAGGTCGCCCATGGATTCATGAGGCTGGGGCAATTACTTCAACACTTCATCAGAAACTGAAGTTCATAAGAAATGACGAATTGGTAACCGTATGTGGAGAACGAGCTCTGATCGTCAGCAACCTGTCATCATTCTCCGACATAGAACCAAAAGAAGTTGTTGGAACTAAATTCCAGGCGCTTTCCTTGGACAAAGGAAAGGAGAAAGCAGCGTCTATTTCTTCCTACAAAGATGCAATCCAAGTTGTAAAGGATGGTACTACTAGTGGTTGGGGGCACATTAATATTCCTACCAACAACAAGAACAGAACAGGAATTGGATTCTTTCCAACATCATCAAGAGCTATCCCAGGGATTGAGGTAGTTCTCCCAATTCAAGAAACTTTCTGCAGTGGAGGTTTTCTTCAACCCGTTCAACAAACAGTCAATACCATCGGTACGGAAAACACCGATGAAGAGGAATGGTTATCCTATCTTAACAAAGCAGGATACATATCCCTATCAGAGTCTGAATCACCTTGCTGTTATCCGACTAAAGGATCTGAAAGTAAGACTCAACCAAGCAGTGATGAAGTTACTGACAGCTTCACCACCAGAAGTCATGGTTCATCAGAAGAAGTTCCTCCTATCCCCGAAGAGACTTGGGATACATTGGGAGAACCAAGCGGAAAATTCGACTACATGGTGAAATACTCCGCTCCTGAAAGTTCAAGAATCTCTCTTGAAGATATTGTTCCAACTGGATGGAACATTGATTATGAGTACCTCTCTCAGCCAAAAGAGATGTATAACCCTTGCTATTCATCATCATCTACTGGTGAAATCATCATTGAGGATTATATCCCCAAATCACCTTCCGAGGCTAAGGATCTAGAGTTTACATATCTAGTCAATGCCATCTTGGGAGAAGAGCAAGACCAAAATACAGGAGAGGATGATCTCGAAAGTGTCTCCGACAACGAGTCTCTCCATTCAGAAGATTGGAAGTTTCCTCAAAAGAAAGTTCGACATACTCCACTTGGAAAGGGGTATGCTCACACCGCTCAGTCTGCTGAAGTAGAAGAAGATCGTCTGAGTGTTGCAAAGACAGTGGTTGGTAAATCAAGACCTACCACAGGCCAGCTTAAGCCTAAGGTTCCAGATTACTTAGTGCACAATGGGGTTCGCCACTACTGGACAGCTGTTGAAGTTTCAACTGTTGTTCGCACTCCTAAATAGGAACTTTCACCGTTATTTTGTCCTCTCACAATAGCCCAGGGTGAAGAGATGTTTCATAGGGCTTTGCATTTTACTATTTCTTAGGAAAATGTCCCTCTTTGCTTCGCCCAAAGCAATAGAGTTTTGTTTTATAGGGTTTTTTGTTTCAAGAAATGACTGTCCATAAATAAAAATGTCATTCTGTTCCTTCGTTTAGTTTTTCCTTTTCTTTTTTCGGAAATTGGTAATCCTAAAAAACACCCTTAAAAAACATCAAAATATTCCATTAACTGCATACACCGAGTCTTCCCTCGTTGTCTAAATAAAACTTATCACACATATGCAGATTAATCATAAAATACCCCGTTGAAACGTGCGACCGTATGACTTCTCCAAGCTTTGAGTTTCCTGTATTCGAGGCAGAGGAAGAAGAAGACGAAGAAATATCAAAGGAAATTTCACGGTTACTTCAACAAAAGGAAGAGGCCATTCAGCCATACAATGAGCCTCTAGAGATCATTAACCTTGGTTCCGATGGAAACAGAAAAGAGGTTAAGATTGGAGCTTCGCTCAGTTCAGAGATCAGAGAGAGTTTGATACAGCTACTCAAAGAATTCTCGGATGTCTTCGCTTGGTCTTATCAAGATATGCCAGGGTTGGATACCAGTATAGTGGAGCATCACTTGCCATTAAAAGCAGAATGCCCTCCGGTCAAGCAAAAATTAAGAAGAACTCATCCGGAGATGGCCATGAAAATCAAAGAGGAAGTTCAAAAGCAGATCAACGCAGGTTTCCTCGTCACTTCAGAATACCCTCAGTGGTTAGCTAACATTGTTCCCGTTCCTAAGAAAGACGGAAAGGTCCGCATGTGCGTCGACTACAGAGATTTGAACAAAGCTAGCCCTAAGGATGATTTTCCTTTACCACATATTGATATGTTGGTAGACAGTACAGCAAAATCCAAAGTTTTCTCATTCATGGACGGATTTTCAGGATACAACCAAATCAAGATGGCGCCTGAAGACATGGAAAAAACAGCTTTCATCACCCCCTGGGGCACGTTCTGCTACCGTGTTATGCCTTTTGGACTAAAGAACGCGGGGGCAACATATCAAAGAGCTATAGATTATTTCACCAAATGGGTTGAAGCAGCTTCATATGCAAACGTTACAAGACAAGTTGTCGTCAAGTTTATCAAGAATCACATCATCTGTGGCTACGGCATTCCTAGCAAGATAATCACTGACAATGGGTCAAATTTGAATAACAAAATGATGAAGGAGCTTTGTGAAGAATTCAAGATTGAACATCGCAACTCATCTCCTTACAGACCAAAGATGAATGGAGCTGTAGAAGCAGCTAACAAAAACATCAAGAAAATCATTCAGAAGATGGTCATCACTTACAAAGATTGGCATGAGATGCTCCCGTATGCTCTTCATGGTTACCGTACATCAGTACGTACTTCGACTGGAGCAACTCCTTTCTCCCTTGTATATGGCATGGAGGCAGTCCTACCAATAGAGGTTGAGATTCCATCAATGAGAGTCTTGATGGAAGCAAAATTAACAGAAGCCGAGTGGTGTCAAAGCAGATTCGATGAATTAAACTTAATCGAAGAAAAGCGCCTGACAGCTTTATGCCACGGACAGCTATATCAACAAAGAATGAAGAAAGCTTTCGACAAAAAGGTTCGACCTCGCACAATCAAAGAAGGCGACCTTGTACTCAAAAAGATTCAATCTTTTCTCGCAGATTCGAGAGGGAAATGGACTCCCAATTATGACGGCCCCTACGTGGTCAAGAGAGCTTTCTCAGGAGGAGCCTTAATACTCACGACTATGGATGGAGAAGAATTCACCCGTCCTGTGAACGTCGACGCAGTCAAGAAATACTTCGCCTAAATAAACAAAAAAAAAACAGCTCGCTAAGTTGAAAACTCGCAAAGAGCGACTTAGGCAAAAAAGAGCGTCTCGGTGAATCGAAAACCCGAAAGGGCGATTCAGGCAAAAGTTAGAGACATAAAAAATAATAATCAATCCCGGTAGACTTAAAACCCGAAAGGGGTAGTTTACGCAAAAGTTAGGGATATATGGCAAGTAACTGTGTTCAGGACAAACTTGATCATTCAAAATCCATAGCGGAGTGTTCATCAGCAGTAGGTCATCTTCTACGAAGCACGAATACAGCGCAACTCGGAGTGGAAGGGAAAGATAACGGTCGTCACGTTTCATCGTAGCCCTTTTCCCGAAAATTACCAATTTCCAACTTTGTAAATACTCCATGGAATCAAGCATTTGGCTGATTACCATTCCATATATAATAATTTGAGCCTTGTGCTTTTCCTTTGCAATCTAGTCTTATTCAGTTTCTTGGAATGCATTTTAAGTTTAAACAGTCAATTTCTTGAAACAAATGTTTTCATAAAATAAAAATGAATTTACTTGCAAAAATAAAGGTGAAATTTCTTTCTAAGGTTTACAAACAATAGGAAGAATGCAAACAGTTGCTCCGAGAACGGTTGAGACTCCGGGAACCAAGATTTCCCCATGAGGTCGCTTTGCGAACATCTCCCGATGACGGATCTTTACTTCAATTCATATTACTCATTTCGGACAGCGGAAAACTGATAACCAGGTATTCCCAACAGAGTTCGAACTACAAGAAGAGGACCTCTTCTGATCCACAAGAATTTCAGTCGTATCTTAGGATTTTACATCCGCGACAATTCTATTCACATTCACTTTGCATTTTATCATAATATTCATGCATACATTACATCACAACTGCATAGTCAAGTCAGGCTTTGATCCTGTGAATGCCTAAGTCATTGAGGCATGAACTCAAGTTTCCCCTGCAAGTTCCGGAGAAACTTTTTCCTTCGAAACAACAGTTCATACACAAGGATCCCCTCAAGCAAGTCAACAGATGGTAGTCTCCCTCAAAGAGATAGTTTGTTCACTTTTGGAATTCCTCAGCCGAGATTCTCCTGCAAAGCGACATTCGACAATCTTCTTCAGATAAGATAGTCTGCTTCACATTTTTGGAATTCCCTACAGGTTTGGTATTTCCCCAGCAGGGTCAAGAGGTGCCACTTCTTGTCAAAGAAAAATTCAGAATCTCCCAGCAGATCGACAAATGATTCCCTAACAGAATCAGTGAATGGTAGTCTTCATCCAGAAGATAGTTCATGATCCCCGGCGGAGTCAGCGAATGATAGTCTTCGTCCAGAAGATAGTTCAGATTCCCCAACAAAGTCGGCAAATGGCAGTCTCTTTCATCAGAAGACAGTTTGCTCACTTTCTATCACAACAAAGTCAGCGAATGGCAGTCTCTTTCAGCAGAAGACAATTTGCTCACTTTCTATCATAACAAAGTCAGCAAATGGCAGTCTCTTTCAGCAGAAGACAGTTTGCTCACTTTCTATCATAACAAAGTCAGCGAATGGCAGTCTCTTTCAGCAGAAGACAGTTTGCTCACTTTCTTTCATGACAGGGTCGACAAATGGCAGTCTCTCCCAGTAGAAGACAGTTTGCTCCCCTAGCAATTGGCAAATGGCAGTCTTTTCCCAAGAAAAGACAGTTTGTCTGTTAAATACTCAAGAAATCGACAAATGGCAGTTTTTTCGAACAGTTTGTCTGTTTCTGGGATGTTTAACTCCCCACAGAGTCGATGAATGGCAGTTTTCCTCTTAGGAAAACAGTTCGTTGATTCCCCAGGCATCAGTCGACGAATGGCAGTTTTCACCCCGAAAACAGTTCGTCCGCCTTCAAACAAAGTCATTAGCCCCTCAAAAGATCATGAGGCCATATGACATTCTTTCAAAGACGTCAAGTCAAAAGGGAAGATGGTGAAGTTTCTTTACAGCCGTCAAATGGCATCTTACCTCCAAGCGCTGGTAAGAAGTTTGACGAGGAAACAAACCTTTGAAGTTTCTTTACAGCCGTCAAATGGCATCTTATCTCCAAGCGCTGGTAAGAAGTTTGACGAGGAAACAAACCTTTGAAGTTTCTTTACAGCCGTCAAATGGCATCTTATCTCCAAGCGCTGATAAGAAGTTTGACGAGGAAACAAACCTTTGGAAATTTTCTCTTTATCTGAGATATTGTCCAAACGCAACTAAGACCAGTTTCGAGATTTGGACATCCGGAACGAGAGGAGGTTGTTTACCTTTTTCTAAGTATCAACACTTAGTTAAAGAAGATGGATTGCGCATCCTACATTGCCATCCATTCACCAGAATCCACATCAAGTATTTCTGCAGGAGTTTGTCTCCTCATCCCCCGCTAAGCGCGACAACGGGATCAAGTCATGCAAAGATTTTATCATCTCAGGAGCGCCTAAAATCCGGGCATTCTTTGATATTTAAGTCTCTTTTACGCAGGAGAGATCGAGATCTCAATCTCTCTCCCTCCAGATAAAAGAAACTTAAATAGGGGCATCTGTCATACCCTAATTTTTGACCCCCCTGAGATGACATATCTTCAGGATTTTCATCAAGTCAAAGCAAGTACCCAAAGCAGCCTGACATTCAATCGAGGGTATTCAAAGACAAGAAAACTCAGGCAAAGGATCAATCAATAGAGGGATTAGTCTCTAATACAATCATAAGACTCAAAAGCCTCATTATTACACCTATGATTGATTAAGACACCCAGTCATCTAAGCACAGGATTACTCAGATCAACAGACTAGGGTTTGGAGCCTATCAAGGACTAAAATCAGGGATCACTTTTGGGAAACCCTAAAAAGCCCCAGGGAACCATTCAAAGACATCAATCATCTTCAAATAACTCATATGACAAGATCCACTGGACATTACATCTCAGTTCAAAGTCTACAGTCATCATTGTCCTCTGGTCGACAATTAGGGTTTTTGACCTAATTCACCAAGATAGTTGACTTTTAATCAGGGCATGAATCCAAAACTCAAGACATGATTCAAAAATCTCTACTACCTCAATATAATCCATTTACATCATTCATTTGAGGAGAAGATCTTGTTTCTACACAAAAGCCCAAAAATTCACTTTGTTAGGGAAAAGTCAACTGTGAAGGATCATCATTGACTTTTAAGGTTTTTGGTCAAAAAATGACTTTCAAAGATCAATATCATCAATATATGGATATTAAAGTCATTTGACCAAAGAAATTCAAAGAAATTCATCAAGGAGCAAAAAGTCGGGAATTAGGGTTTTTGAAGGCATAGTGAGAACTCAAAATTTCACCTACACAACTCAAAAAACTTCCAACATGAAAGTTGTAGATCTTGCAAAATAAAACAACATCTTACAAAGGAACTTTTTTCAAAAGATCAACCATTTATGAAGTTTTGGAAATTTTGAAGTTTAGGTCATAAACACTTAGAAATTTTTCTAAGTGTTTTAACCTAGTTTTCATCCAACTTTGGGCTCATTTTTCACAAATTTCCCAAATGATTCTGAAGACAACATAAACTAATGATTTGAAGTAGATGTTTAGGGCTTTCCAAATTGTGTTCAACCTTCTCCAAATTCAATTTGAGCTAGGAGTTATGCTTGTCCAAAGTTGGCCTCATGAAGTAAAATTATAGGTCATGTGCAAATTGGAACTTTGCAATTTTGTGCATTTTGCTTCACTAATGGATGCTACACGACCCATAACATGTCTGAAACAATACCATGCATTCATTTTCACCATGCCATAATAATTGAAGAAGATTCCTAAAACAAGAACATGTGATTATGTAATGATTAATTTTGAGAATTTATGGCAAATTGATGAATCACCCAAGGAATCTTCTCACCAACCAATTAGAGCTCACTTTGCATCTGAATTGTCCCCTAAGATCAGATAGAATCAATGGATAGGGGAGGTGGCTCGAAAATGCAATGATCACACTTGGATATTCTTTGAAATTTCTTCATGGCTAAGAAACCAAACTTGCTTCACTAAGCAAGCTCACTCTCCCAATCAGTACTGAGATATTTGCCTATAAATAGAGGCCTCATTCTCATTCAAAAAACACACCAAAGCAACCATATTCCTTGCTTTCTCTTTCTCTTCTCATGTTCATTGTTTTTCAAAGTTCTTTGGCAAGAAGAATCGATTTCTTCAAACCAGAGCTCATCTTTGGGAAGTGAACATTCTAACATCTCAAGGGAGGTCATTTGAGGTGATCCAAGCACCTGGATCACTTCTGTAAGTGGAGGAACACCATTGTTGCTCTCACTTTGGAGCATTTGCAGTTGGAGGTCCATGGAGTAATTCAGGAGGTTCTGAACCAAGCCAATCATCCAGGCACACTCCTCAGGTCATAGTGAAGCTAACCAGATGGCTGCAGCTCATCTGTAACTCAAGAATCAACACCCTCCATGTTCACTTGAAGCTGAAATCGAGGGAGGTCCATAGAACAATTCAAAAGGATTCAGGCTGTAATAAGCATTCAGTTAGCATCATTGAGTCTCAGGGAAGCTATTGAGATCATTCATTCAAGCCCAGGTGCTCTCCATCATCCTCACGACCTCCATTTTCAGAGGTAAGTTTCTGAACTCCACCTCTTTAATTTAAGTACTCTTAGTGGTAAAGCTCGATTCTATCTTGTTCAGCATCATCAGAGGATTGAAAACCCTCTATCATCATTCATTTATCTTTCAGTATAGTCATTTAATTTGATTTTGAAATTTTAGGGTTCTTCACAATTTCTGGTAAATTAGTTAGATGTAGTTAATATCAATACATGTTAGTTACATATTTAGAATCGTGAGTGAATTTAGAGCAAGTTTGGTTTTTATATCATTGCAAATGGTTGAGAATTGAGGAAGTTCAGAATTTCAAATTGATGGAGCTTGAGGTTGAAGACGAAGATGGTGAAGCGCGCCATTTTTGAATTCTCAGTGGAAAGTTTAAAATATATTTAACTGAAAGCGAGTTTTAAACGAATACATCGTTTAGCTCACTTGGTCACATGCGCTTCCACTCTCTCTTGCCATAAGGTCTGGGGTTCGATCCCCCCTCAGACCTTTTGTTTTTATTTTCCATTTTAACGCGCGTGTTTCACATATAAACAACTGGGATCCCTCTTTAGTCACACTGAGCGTGTAGCTCAGTTGGCTTTGTTTTAGTGTGGTGACTATAAAGGCGTGAGTTCAAGCCTTGGTGGAGACATTCCTATTTTTTTTACCACTTTTCACACTTATTTTCTTCACAAACTTCACATAATTATTTAACCTACCAAATTAATTTATTTTCACTTCATTTTTCACACACTTGCTATTTAATATACCTACTTTGTGAATAATCAAAAAATCATAAAAAATATTATTTATTTCATGTATTTTAATTAGGCTTAAAGTAGTATGTTTTAAATGTTTTCTTAAATACTTTAAAATATATATATTCATTTTGTTTAAACCTAATTACTTTGTGAAGAATTTTATGATAAAACCCTAATTATTTAGGTCTTAATTGGGTATAGATTTCATCTTTGCCTTAATTAAGTTGACTTTTTGTCAATATTCAAAATTGTTTTCAATCTCTGATTAAACGGATGATTAGGGTTTTCAAACAACAAAACCTTGCATCATTCCAAATCATTTTTTTTCCAAATTGCTTTTACACCAGTACTGTAAAGTACTGGGCCTCTAATAGAGTGTAAGTCCCAAAAACCTTCTCTTCTTAGCTTGTTTTCAAAACTGTATTTTCAAAATCTTCTTTCTGTTTCAAAACATTCTTCTGGTATTTGAAGGGCATTATTCCCGGTGAAACTCTTCAGATACCTATGTGACCTTTGTCCATCTTCACTTCTTCTGTTTTCAAAAACCATTAACTGTTTATCATATATATTCAACTGTTATCAACAAAACAACAAAAATATTGTTGAGGCTCTGTACATACTTCTTCAATGGCCTCCACTCCATCCAGGTTAGGCTTTACAAGCTTTCAATTTACAGTCTTTATTTAAATTACTGTCAAATATAAACTGTGCATATATATTAGTTTAGAACTACGTTTGAGTATAAACCTTAGGACAGTTAAACTATATATATATTATAGGAATATGACCTAGGATTGAGAATGTCTTCCCGGTGAAGGCTCTTTCCTAATTAGAGATCTGTAGTTCAAACCCCCAAGATGAATTATTCCCGGTGAAACATCTTGGCAAAAACCTTAGAATCCAAATAAATAGGACACATCCACCCAAAGAGGAATTATTCCCGGTGAAACCTCTTACCCATTTGCTTAGAGCCAAAATAAGTTCAAAACCACATAAGCTTTCTCTTGTGCTATAACAAGGACCCTCGATTAGCCTCCTCTTGGGCTTTGTACAAGGACCCACAGGCTTCTTAAAAGCATTTCCAGCTTCCTCTTGAGCTTTTATACAAGGACCCATCAGGTTTCTTATAAACATAGGGACAGGTCTTTAGTCACCTTTTAGCCTACCCTGGTGAGTTTTCTCCAATTTAAACCAGACTTTAAACAAGCTAAGTTTGTCTCAATTTTGCATTGAGTACACCTTTTGGAATGAGAGACATGGACAGTCTCTGTCACCCTTATCTTCATCAATCTTCCTTAGCAGAGTCTAGGATCCATGCTTTGGGTCATCCTCAGCATTGAGTCAGCCTTCATCTTGGGCTTTAAACAAGAAGTCTCCACTAGATAATCTTTCTGCCAATCCTTTCATCCTTTAATAATTAATGGAGTGCTACCCAAATCATTCATTTCAATAAAAACCCCTGGAAAGGGTTAGCCTCCAAAGTCAATTAAAATCAACCTCCATTTCAAAATCCCTGGAAAGGGTTAGCTTCCACACATCCATCATTCCAATAAAAATCCCTGGAAAGGGTTAGCTTCCACACATTCTATCATTTCAACAAATTCCCTGGAAAGGGTTAGCCTCCAAAGTCAATTAAAATCAATCCATCATTTCAACAAATTCCCTGGGAAGGGTTAGCCTCCAAAGTCAATTAAAATCAACCTCCATTTCAAAATCCCTGGAAAGGGTTAGCTTCCACACATTCTTTCATTTCAATAAAAATCCCTGGAAAGGGTTAGCCTCCAAAGTCAATTAATAAATAATGTCATTTCTCTTAGGAGATAATTTCCCCAAAAGAGTCAAAACCCCTGGAAAGGGTCAGCCTCCAAAAACATGATAAAGACAGTCTTTCACCAAATAATTTCTCCAGCTGAGTCAAAATCCCTGGAAAGGGTTAGCTTCCAAAGAAAAACAGTCTTTCAATAAATAAAACCTCCTCAGTAGAGTCAAAACCAACAAAAACAGTTAGCCTCAACCTTGGGCTTCATACAAGGCACCAAACAATAAAACTCCCCTGTCAAGAGTCAGCCTCAACCTTGGGCATTGTACAAGGCAGATAATAGAGTCTCCCCAGTGAGTTCTTTATCACTCAGTAGCCACAACCTTGGGCTTTGTACAAGGCAGATAAACCATACTTTCATGTGTCAAAGATTCCTAACACATAGGATCTTTTCCCTATAGAGTCATCCATACTCAGTTTATTTAAGAGTCCGCCACAACCTTGGGCTTTGTACAAGGCAGAAAACAATATTTACCCTAGCTAGAGTCAGCCACAACCTTGGGCTTTGTACAAGGCACATAAAATAGAGTCATTCATTCAATTATCCTCAACAGTTAGCCACAACCTTGGGCTTTGTACAAGGCATACAAATAGAGTCTCCCTAAGTAGAGTCAGCCTCAATTCTGGGCTTTGTACAGAACACTAAAATACCCTGTAATTAATCCTCAATGGAGTCATCTCCCAGAGTCAATAATAATTAATTAATCAATCAAAAAGCCTCAAGCTTGGGCCTCATACAAGCCAGCTAAAGTCAAATCTTTCATACAGTAGATAGACATAGCTTATCTCTATAGAGAGATATTTTTACTACTCTACCACATTCAAACAAACAAACATTTCAATTTCAATTTCAATCAAAGTCTCCCATTTAGGACTCTGAAAGACATGCTCTGGCACATCCCCAGACTTGTACACTTTCCCTAAATTGGATGAGCATCTTTCTTTCATTTTAGAGGCACGATGGCTGTCATACTTGATCAACCAAGTAGACTCCCCTCTTGAATGAAATGAATCCAGTTATTCTGTCACTCCTTTAAATGTTTGTGGTAGAATAGTACAAATACCTCTCTGTAGAGATGATTTCATGTCTCTTTACTGTAAACAGAGATTTAATTCCAAGCTTCAACCTTGAGCTTCAAGCAAGGCACAAAAAAACATTAATTTCCCTAGTTAGTTCCCCGAACTACATTAAGCTCTGACTTCCACTAGGGATATGTAGGCATGAGGTTCACAAGGAATCTCAGCGAGCTAATAAAATACCAAAAATAGTCAGTCTGTCTATCTGTCTGTCTTTCTTTAATCAATTCAATTCCTTCTCCTAATACAAAGGAGAAACTTTCCCAATCATTAGCAATAAACACAATCACAATGACACAGAGAAGGTTCCTGTAGAGTACTACAGATATGTAGGGTGTTTAAACACTTCCCTATGTATAACCGACCTCCCGGACTCCAGAATTTCTAGTCTAGGTGAAATCCCCACACTTAGCAAACTCCTAGGGTTTAGTTGAGATCTTTTTTCCCCTTTCCTACTCGTAGGACAAATAAGAAAGTTCGTGTGATATCGTAGGAAGAACTGAAATAAAATTCATCCCACCACGGGCGCATTCTCCTTCCAAATTTCGCGTGAAGGGTTTAGCGTGCCGTCCTCCCAAGTGAAACGGGGAGGTAAAGAAAACGACACCACACTCTACACCGGCACTACAACAACGATGAAAGACAGATGTACCTAAGCGTCAATTCACCAAGATCAATATGTCGTCGGCCCAATTATTACAACATCTATTGATCCTAACACCTCCACTCCTGGCTATAAGCTCAATGCGAGGTGCGCATACCATTCCAACAGCCATGGACATGATACAAATAATTGCTGGCAAAGATACGATCGATGGGGAAATTAAGTTCAACCTTTTTGAGACCCCTGGGGTGATCGCTGTTCCCATGCCTGATCATGACAAGACTGATTAATGTCCAGAAGGATGGACTATTGGGTCACTAGCTTTGCTTTCATTTGCATTTTTCATTCCTGTTTGTGTAAACATTCGGCTCATGATAGACATTATTTGTTTTAATAATCATCATTAGTGCATTGCATATGTTTGTCTTGAATTAATCATTTCGCTATCACTCATTTAAACTTTGTTTTTACTTTGTTTTTGTTTTGTGATATTCAACTCCTGCTAAGCTGTAAGCCTTGTGAGGGAGGATGATGTAACACCCCAAATTCTAGACTAATTATTTATTTAATTATTTTAGCGTGAATCTATGAGTCGTTGTGAAGTATTGAAAAAGTGATGATATGTTGAGTCCTTATTATGGTTTGTGATGATCTGTGATGTTTGAGATTATGATGACTTATGTGATGTCTTGGTGATTCATCTGATGTCGTGATGGTTTGCGTGATGCTTATGTGCATTGATGAATTTTGGCGTATTTTAGAATAATTGGAATAATAAGTAGAATTATTTTAATTAGTAAAATAAAATAATACCAGTGTTAGAGATATTAAGGGTAAGAGTGGTCATTTGTGAAGAGTAAGTGTGGGAAATATGGGAAGACCATATTAGGGGTCCTAGGGGTAAAAAGAGAAAAGAGGAAATAGGGAATCATTCTGTACGATCAAAGTTTTGAGAAGAGACAAAGGGAGAGAGCTAGGGCAAGAAGAACATGGAGGAATACGTAGAAAGAACACGAAGAGAAATAGAATCCAACCGTGAATTAAGGTAAGGGGTGACTATTCTTTATTAACTAGTATTATAGTTTTGATGATGGTAGAATAGATTAAGAGTTGAACCTCTATTTAGGATGTTAGGCTTTATGAGATTCTGACACTGACATGCTCAATTTGATGAATATGATGCAATTGGTTTGTTATAATTGATGGATGATAGTTATATTGCATTGTTGTTGTGTTAGAATCATGAAAACTGATGAAAATTGGTCATCATAATGTGTGGGTTCGTATTTGGTGTTGATAGTGAAAGTAGGAATGAAGAAAAGTCATAAAATTGAAGTTTCCTGCTACAGCAGCGTCAGGAACCAGTTCCCAGGTGGGAGGAACCGGGTTCCCATAGTAAAAACCCGAAGCGAGTTGATTTTGTTCAGCAAGAACCGGTTCCCAGATGGGGAGGAACCGCGTTCCACAGATTTTTCTTAATTTTCACATAACTTTAAAAGCTCCTAACTTTCAAACCGTATGTCCGTTTTAGACGCCGTTTTGGACGTTGTTCCTTAAATTGAATGCTCTACGATATGAAATAAAGAAAACAACAATATCTTGATTTTATTTTGAAAAGTATCGCTTTCTCCAAATGTAGTTTATTCTTGTTTTGCATAGTTGATGAGGTGCAATGATTTGTTGTTTGCATAATTGAATATGTGCAATGATGTGTGTTGTTATAATGTGATTACTTCTGATTGTTATGAAAATGAATGTTGTCAGTGGTAAATATGGTTATCATGTGTTTTGATGAATGTTTTATCTGTTATGATGTCGTGGTTGTAACTGGTGATTGATATACATATATTGTTGATGTAAAATATGTGTTTGTTATGGTTGAGAAATAGCATAACTGTGTATGGATATTGATTGTTGTGTTGGTTGATGATTATGACATCTGGTTGATTAATGTTGATGATGAGCATGGTATGGTTGATGCATGCATTTCATAATCATTATGTGGCTGATCCTTGACGGTGGTGGATCAGTGGTAGCTAATTCCCATTGTGTGGAATTAGTGAGTGGGTGTCGCCGTATCCTTGACGATGGTGGATCGGTGAGATGGGTTATCCCATGTTTGGTACCACATGCATATAGTTTCATTGCATTAGGTGTATGAATCGTTATAAAATGATTGGAAGTGTTCCAATGTTATAATATTGTGTGTTGATTAATGATTGTGATTGGTATGAATTGATAAATCTGAATATGCTAAGTAGGGTGGATAATTGCTTATAAATTCTATATCTGACGATTTATAATGCTATTTAATTTATGATGTAGTCTCACCCTTACTTTGATGATTTCAGATTGAAGTAGAGGCTTAAGCGATCGGTGAGGATGGCTTGTAAAGTCATGTCTTTAGTTTTAATAAATAGGTGTCGGTGTCATGCTCTGAGACTTGTAACACCGGGGAACGCTTGATTGAGAGTTGATTATGCTCTATTATTTCATTTTGATTGTTTGGATAATTATTTATTTTGAAACTAAGTCATGTGACCTTAAGAATATTACATTATGTGGTTTTAAAAATTATCCAAAGTTTGCTTATATTCCGCTGTGATAAACATGAATTCTATTCCAATCAAATGTTGTTTCTCAGTAGAGAATGACCATGAATGTAGAATTTTATTTTAAATGAATTGTGACGCCCTTTTATTCATGTTAAACTCTGATTGCATTATAATTTATGCGGGGTACTAAAAGGGTGTTACAATAGTGGTATCAGAGTAGGTCAGTCCGTCCGGCCAAGTGTCGAGTTAGTTGAGTTGCGCGACAGTTGAATACTGTCGGCGTATTATCCCTTGGTACGCGACATGTGAGTGAATCACTGTCGGTACTTGTTTGTTTTGTTGTAGGAGTTGGTTTGAGCGAAGTGGGGGAGAAGCCTTGCTTCTCGAAAGAGATTCAGTTGCAAGTTTGCAAAGAGGGTTGCTGTCGTGATGTTTCAGAAATCGAACTTCGGCGATGAAATGTATTGTTCAAGTTATAAGAAGTTTGGAAGCGAAGAGATATGATAAGGGGATGTTAAGAATGTGATTGATTTGAAGAGGATGAGTTTTGGAGCGGAAATTCTGTAAGCAAAACGCAGGAAAATTGGTGAATCGTTATGAAACTTCGAAAATTCATAACTGGAGTTCTGGACATCCAATTTGAGTTCCCTTTTAAGCGTCGGAAAGCTAATGAGATTAACTTTGTTATAAAAATGGTTGCAGCACCTGTAACATATTTAATTGTGACAAGATAATGTTGGAAAGAGGTGAAGTTGCGATTACACTTGTTCTTAGAAATAGAGTTGTTTGTTGGTACTGCACCGGATGTTAGTGTCAGAGTTGAACAAATGGAAGAAATAATTGAAAGGTTGTCTCTCGGATGTGTTGTTAGTATGTAGAATTTGGTTCAAGGTGATGATAATGGTAAGAGTGTAAACGTTATCAAAGCGATGTTGTTGTGAACCGGCGAGAGTATGGACTCATGAATTTATATCAGTCGAGTTTCAGATGTGCTTAGATTACGGACGGTGAATTGATTGAGAATGAAGAATTATTCCAATGGAAATGATAGTTGATGGATTAATTTTGTAGATGGTATGTCTTGAGTATAGTTGGATTATAGTCGGGTGATTTTCGTAGTTGCATGAAAAGAAAGGATGTTGGTAGATCTTGGAAGCAAGCGAGAGAGATGGAACTTGTGTTCATCAATCTCAAATTCTGATTTTTGCAATTATGGAGCAGCTTTCAGTAAAAGGAGCATAGCTTTTTACTTGTGATTCAGATTGAAGCGATTCCAAACTTTTTGGAAAGCTTACAAAATTCCCTACAGTTTGCATATAAGATTTGTCATTAGGAAGTTTGTGAAAAGGGAGAAAAGTGCGTTTTAATATTGGGTCTGATGCTTACTTTTTGGAAAATTCTGCATACGGGAATTCTGAACCAGTTCCATTGCAAGGATGATAACTTTTTACTCGTAACTCAGATTTGAGCGACTCTTGATGTTCTGGAATCTACACGAGTTTCCCTTCGTTTTGGAATATAATTTTGTGCTTGGGAGGTCTGTATTGGAAGAGATAATTGTGTTTGAAGTTGGGTGATTCTTGCTGAAAATTGAAAAGGTGAAGAAGAATGTAAAATATTGATGAAACATTGGTATTTGTAGGGATGCAACGGTATCAAACAATGGATAGAGATGCAATTTATGTAGAATGAGAATGATTATAGTGACGATGTTATGAGATGGTAATGTTGAGAGGAGAACGAATTCGAGAGAGATTGCGATGATAATGGTGAGTTGTGAATTGAATGAGGCCAAGTGTGAAATGATAAAGGTTATGAGAATAAAAGAAAGACTATTGGTTGGTTAGCGTGGTTGAAATTCTTAACTTGGATGAAAGTTGCAATTGGAGCGAACCGAATTGGATTGTACTTGATGTAGTAGCAATTCCCGATGTTAGAAGGATGTTTAATTGATAATTGTGTGGTGCTAGGAGCGTGTATAAGAATGTGTATTGGATTTTGAATGTTTTTGTATCATTGGCGAGGTTGGAATTGAGGAAACTAAGAAGAAGTTGATAGGCATTATAGAATTGGCGGAACATTATGCTTATGGACTTTGGGCATAAGTTGAAGTACGCTATTATCGTTGGGTTATGATTATTTATGCCACTGTTATGGTTACCGGCTTTCTATTGGCAAATTGAGGAACTGATCACCCTTAATCTATTGTTGATAGTAGACGGTATCATAATTGATGGATAGATGTATCATGACAACTAGTATAGTATGTATGTTGAATTGGTTGAAGTCAAGTCGAGCGCTTGTGTATTATTTGATTTGTCAATGGTTGTTTTATTTTTTAAGAATTGTGTGTGTTGTTATACGATGTGTTATGGGTAGCCTTATGGAGCGAATCCTAGATTGTGGAATCCATTGTGAATTGTGGCCTTTTGGCAAATAAATGCATTGTCTAGATTAAAGGTAAATGCATGTTAATTGTGAATGAGTTCGTTGCAGTTTGGCGTAATTGATGTGAATGTATGTGGATTGTATGTGATAGTATGAGATGAATGCATGAATATATATTGTGAATATGTATGCATTTCAAGAGTGTCTTGAGTCATTTTGCATGTGAAGCATCATGATGTACATTCTTATGTTGTGTGATTCTAATGAGAATCCGTCGTAATATCATGTGCCTATGTGAGGTGTGAGCAATCCATAAACATTATGTGCCCGTGTGGGGTGTGAGCAATGGGTGAACATCGTATGCTCGACGGGGAGTTACATTAAGTAACGAATGATGGTTCCAATAAGTTCCTGAGTGAACTTGAGATGATTGAGTCGGTACCGCATTGCATTTGCATAGAGTTGTGAGTTGGTCTCTATGATTTGCATTTATTACCTTTGTATTCGTGCATTGATGAATGAACACGAATATGTATGTTTATGTTGAATGTTCCGAGGTGTCGTCTTAAGGATCTAAGTTTGAAGTATTCGGTAATTACGAGAGCGTAGAATACCTGTTGGAACAGAACTTTCGAAGAGTTGAGTCGAAAATCTTTGTTATGTCGATTTTGGTGATTGAAAGTTGGAGTAAACTTGGCAGAGTTGATACTTTACAAGTAATCAGAGTGCGCAGCGAATGCATGGTGTATTGGAGTTGTTCATACGTGAGTAAAAATGATGTTGGTAGGTTGGTTGCGTTGATGTCGTGTTTAAGTTGTGTGTTCTTATGTTGTTGTGTTCTAGATCTTAAACTGGAGAATTCCTAAGTTGGTTACTCTTTGTGTTGTGATGTTAAGTTGTAAAATGTGTTACTTGAGTAGCATTCGTGTTGTTTACGCCATTGATGTTATGAATTGTTGTATCATACGTGGGGTTGCCTTTCGGAGATGATAGTTGATTAGTAGGATGGAATAAGTAGTTTGAGTAGTTGAATCAGATAAATTTTCGAGGACGAAAATATTCTAAGTGGGGGAGAGTTGTAACACCCCAAATTCTAGACTAATTATTTATATAATTATTTTAGCGTGAATCTATGAGTCGTTGTGAAGTATTGAAAAAGTGATGATATGTTGAGTCCTTATTATGGTTTGTGATGATCCGTGATGTTTGAGATTATGATGACTTATGTGATGTCTTGGTAATTCATCTAATGTCGTGATGGTTTGTGTGATGCTTATGTGCATTGATGAATTTTGGAGTATTTTAGAATAATTGGAATAATAAGTGGAATTATTTTAATTAGTAAAATAAAATAATATCAGTGTTAGAGATATTAAGGGTAAGAGTGGTCATTTGTGAAGAGTAAGTGAGGGCAATATGGGAAGACCATATTAGGGGTCCTAGGGGTAAAAAGATAAAAGAGGAAATAGTGAATCATTCTGTACGATCAAAGTTTTGAGAAGAGGCAAAGGAAGAGAGCTAGGGCAAGAAGAACATGGAGGAATACGTAGAGAGAACGCGAAGAGAAATAGAATCCAACCGTGAATTAAGGTAAGGGGTGACTATTCTTTATTAACTAGTATTATAGTTTTGATGATGGTAGAATAGATTAAGAGTTGAACCTCTATTTAGGATGTTAGGGTTTATGAGATTCAGACACTAACATGCCCAATTTGATGAATATGATGAAATTGGTTTGTTATAATTGATGGATGATAGTTATATTGCATTATTGTTGTGTTAGGATCATGAAAACTGATGAAAATTGGTCATCATAATGTGTGGGTTCGTATTTGGTGTTGATAGTGAACGTAGGAATGAAGAAAAGTCATAAAATTGGAGTTTCCTGCTACAGCAGCGTCAGGAACCGGTTCTCAGGTGGGAGGAACCGGGTTCCCATAGTAAAAACCCAAAGCGAGGTGATTTTGTTCAGCAAGAACTGGGTTCCACGGATTTTTCTTAATTTTCACTTAACTTTAAAAGCTCCTAACTTTCAAACCGTAAGTCCGTTTTAGACACCGTTTTGGAAGTTGTTCCTTAAATTGAATGCTCTACCATATGAAATAAAGAAAAGAACAATAACTTGATTTTATTTTGAAAAGTATCGCTTTCTCCAAATGTAGTTTATTCTTGTTTTGCATAGTTGATGAGGTGCAATGATTTGTTGTTTGCATAATTGAATATGTGCAATGACGTGTGTTGTTATAATGTGATTACTTATGCTTGTTATGCAAATGGATGTTGTTCGTGGTAAATATGGTTATCATGTGTTTTGATGAATGTTTTATCTGTTATGATGTCGTGGTTGTAACGGGTGATTGATATACATATATTATTGATGTAAAATATGTGTTTGTTATGGTTGAGAAATAGCATAACTGTGTGTGGCTATTGATTGTTGTGTTGGTTGATGATTATGACATCTGGTTGATTAATGTTGATGATGAGCATGTTATGGTTGATGCATGCATTTCATAATCATTATGTGGCTGGTCCTTGACGATGGTGGATCAGTGGTAGCTAATTCCCATTGTGTGGAATTAGTGAGTCAGTGTCGTCGTATCCTTGACGATGGTGGATCGGTGAGATGGGTTATCCCATGTTTGGTATCACATGCATATAGTAGCATTGCATTAGGTGTATGAATCATTATAACATGAATGGAAGTGTTCCAATGTTATAATATTGTGTATTGATTAATGATTGTGATTGGTATGAATTGATAAATCTGAATATGCTAAGTAGGGTGGATAATTGCGTATGATGTAGTCTCACCCTTACTTTGATGATTTTAGATTGAAGTAGCGGCTTAAGCGATCGGTGAGGATGGCTTGTAAAGTCATGTCTTTAGTTTTAATAAATAGGTGTCGGTGTCATGCTCTGAGACTTGTAACATCGGGGAACGCTTGATTGAGAGTTGATTATGCTCTATTATTTCATTTTGATTGTTTGGATAATTATTTATTTTGAAACTAAGGCTTGTGACCTTACGAATATTATTTTATGTGGTTTTAAGAATTATCCAAAGTTGGTTTAATTTCCGCTGTGATAAACATGAACTCTATTCCAATAAAATGTTGTTTCTCAGTAGAGAATGACCATGAATGTAGAATTTTATTTTAAATGAATTGTGACGCCCTTTTATTCATGTTAAACTCTGATTGCTTTATAATTTATGCGGGGTATTAGAAGGGTGTTACAGACGACGAAAACGATACCGCAACCTCATACAGTATGCTTTTGAACAGACCATGCTGACGATGTACAAGCGTTGTTTCAATTCTTAAACAGTGGAGATATAAGGATGTTAATCCCTAGTCAACCCCTTTGAGCCTAAGGAGTAGAAGTCTTCTTTCATGTGCAAATTGAAACCTTTAATCATAACCTGGGGAAGGGTAGATTCTCAGTTGACTCAATCATGCCAGTAGTTATTTAACACAATCAATGATGGATTCCCGTAATCATCAAGTCATGCAGTCAATATCCATTAAAAAGAAAAGGAGAGAAAAATGTTAAGTCAAAACCTATTGTCGCTACCGCGAAAATTAACAGAGTCGCCACTAACATATTTATCCTTAAAAGGAAGAGAATGCCAGCAAACCACAAAACAAAACAACGGTCTCACGACCAGAGAAAAAGGGTAAGGGAGTCGGTTACGCGAGGGGAAGGTGTTAGCACCCCACGCGCCCATCGTACTCGATGGTATCCACGCTAGTGTCTAAATCTATGGGTGTGTAAGCAAACTGCGCTAATATGGACTAAAATGCATGCAAAATGCAAAGTGTTAGCACCCCACGCGCCCATCGTACCGTAGCTCGGCTAACTAGTTTCTGTTTGTTTTGTGTTTTTTAGGTGAACGAGTTACATTCACACTCCGCTGCTCGACCTTTGGAGACTATTGCTGGGAATGGAGCGGAAATAACAAGTTCTTAAGAAAAGAAAATCAAAGAGTGTGGTTTGTATTTTAAATGATGCATGAGGAAGACCTAAACTAAGGGGGGAAAGCTTGCTACCTAATGTTAACATACAAAGGATACCAGTCTAAACTAAACTATCAACCTACGGGGAGAAGCGGAAGCAAACAAGTATACACACAAACGAGCTCCGCTCGTAAAGCAAACAAACCAATGGCACTGGCCGAATAGTAGAAAGGCGGCCCCCCATAGCCAAGGGGAGCAGCTCAACCCAAGTCAACCAAGCATCAGACCTCGCGAAAATGATCGGGCCATAGACAAGAGGAGCGAGTTCCTCTCAGCAACCAAGCCGTCACGGATCGTAAAGGAAAACGGTGCATGCGTACGCCGAGCATCAACGTCGAGCGACGCGAGCTATAGGAAAGGCGGAGGTCCGACTACATGAACCCTTTACCTGACATACTCGATAACAAGATCTTGTGCAGGTTCGGAAGCAAGCAACGCGAAGCGTGCGCATACTGAACAGACTCGATGAGACTAGGCGGGGGTTGATTGCTAACCCTTCCCGCGTGCCTTCCATGAGGACTTAACGGAGTGCCATATAGGACTTATTGCACCGTGACTCCCTACCGCAAAGCACAAATGTAAACACACCAACAAAAACAGAGCCTCTTTCGAGGGCTTGGCCAGATGCATGTCTAGGTCCTACTTCTCATGTTAAAGGATGATGCGAGAAAGCGATAAAGTGCGAGAGAAATAAAATGAAACGGAATCAATACCAAACGGATGATGATCCGTAAGTTGTAGCGAGGAAAAGCAAAGAAACTAGGATCCCGCGAGCAAGCTAGCAAAAGCAACAGCAAACATGTCAGCACTCCGATTAAAATCCGCGTAAGCAATCAAGGGTCGACGCGGTGAAAGTAAATCACGTGCCGACGTGTGCATTGAGCACAACGAATATCATACACCTGCAAGGGAAATAGAAATCCAGACAAGCAAGTATAATGATAAAAGATGCGTATAGTAACGCGAATCAGAGATAAGATGTATCGTGTCCCGTAAATAAAGCGGAACACAAGTGCGAGCATCAACCGGAAAGAGCCTCCATATTACCCTGCATACTGGCACACACGTTAGAGATAACAAGACACTGCAATCGGAATTGCATTATTGTACTACAAACTAAATCGAAAATGAGCAACTAAGTAAAACATAAGAATGCGATAAGCAGAAAATAACAACTACACGGGGCAGAAACATGGCACATGAGAAAGTATATACAAAACGCATCAAGAAAAAGTAACAATCATCCGTAAGCGGACAAAGTACAAACGAACACAAATTACACACGTTCTCGAACGGGAATATGTCATTTAATACACTTTTTAAGCATAAGCACATGAAAAAAAAAATAGCAACATGAGATAGCAATCGAAAGTAGATCAAATATATGCACTAAAAATATGAAAACCAAAACAAGCATTTACAAGTCAAAAGGTATACCGAAACGATAAAATCGGGTAAAAACAATAAAAACTAAACTTGTCGGAATTAAACCAAAACTTTATGGTAAGCTAAAAATATGTCAAAGAACTCAAATATGAAGTCAGAAATTATTAAATCGGCCCGGAGGCACGACTTTCAAGACGGGGCAGAAGCGAGATCAGTGGAAAAGGTCGGCCGAAACCAAAAATAAAGCATTCAAACAGTTCCAAAAACCATATTCCACTCAAGAAACACTACTCACATGCTCAAAAACGATAAGCGGTTCAAAAGATATGGTATTTCACTCAAACCCGACGCTTCGCGTCTATCTTTGCATAAATTGGAAAAAGAGAGAGCAAGCACAGCACATCAGAAAATTCCCACACATAATAGCATCAATTAGCATTCAAATAAGCTCTATTACAATCATGTATCAACAATTAAGCAACAAGCCAAATGCATAACAATTTTCCTTAAATTTCTACACTTTCATGAGTCAAAAAGCAATGAAATTTAACAACAATTAACTCAACCAAAATTCTGCATCATTAGTGTTTCAAAACAGTCCTAATTAGTATCTATAATCATGTCATATGCAGCAATCAACAGTTAAAATTCAACAATACTTTATTCACCTATTTTCCAAACATTTCGTGAAGCCAACTCAAGCATTAACATCACTCTACCTCTCATGAGTCAACAAATTTATCACACTATTCTAATTCAAACATTCTCATGCAACAAAAATCAAGCCACTTCATGAATCAACAATCTCTCCACCACTTCAAGTTCAAGAAACAATTTACTTTCACAAAACAAACCTACAACTCAAGGATTTATGAACTACTCATTAAGCACAAATCGTGATATCAACAATTTCATGAGCCAAACAACCATTAGCAACAACAAGTCATCATCAAATTTCCAACCAAACTTTGAGTTTTAAGTTTAATTTTCTTCATGGAGCAAGTTATGCTATAGCCTCCCCATCAACAACTAAAGACCATCATATCATGGAGACTATCAAAAACTAAAATAAAAAATCAGCATAGTCATAAACTCCACAATACATATTAGCAACACT
Organism: Vicia villosa; assembly: GCF_029867415.1. Classification (NCBI taxonomy): domain Eukaryota; kingdom Viridiplantae; phylum Streptophyta; class Magnoliopsida; order Fabales; family Fabaceae; genus Vicia; species Vicia villosa. The sequence goes on along the minus strand of NW_026706173.1, from coordinate 130,078 downwards.
TGTATCAATTTCACTCACACCACACAAAAGTCCTTATTGCTAATCAATTAACAACAACAACAACTATTGATAGTAATGATTTTCTGCACCGTTACCGCTTCGCATCAATTGAATCACAGCAGCACCAAAACCATACGAACAATAACAACAATTATACGAACCACAATCACAATTTTATGAAAAAGCAAACAACGATTACATCATCATCATTACAAGTAGAATTAACAGCAACATCCATAATCAAAACTCAATATGACATCAAATTCCATGGTTTAATTCAAAGCATTAGAGTAAGCATTATTTACCGAAATCAGATGCGAATACAACGTGCAAATAGAAGAGGAGGTTCACGCGGAGGAGGAGATCCGAAAATCAACGACACATAAGGAGTGTGTATCGCGATCGCGCGGTGGAGACGGAGGGAGTATCGCGGTGGTTTTCCGCTGTCAACTGGTCCGGCACGGTGGTGATGCTGAACGAAAGAGGGAGATTCAAGTTCTTGATGACTTTTGATAGCTTTTTGGAGATGTGTTCTTGAAGTTGTTAGAAATTTCTTGAGAAAAGGGATTTTGATTCGAGAGAGTTGAGAGAAGAATTGAGAGAAAAGTTTATGAGATTTTTGGGTGAATTGAAGTTATGAGAGAAAAAGAGGGAAAAAAGTATATATAGTTTAAATGGTGAAATGTCAAAAATGCCCTCGACGTATCTCTTTTTTGCTCATTTTCGGGGAAACGTGAATCGGTACGAAATTCGGAAATAAAACGAACATCACTGTGAAGATGACCAAATTTGTGACTTGTAGCCGCGAGAATCGTCTCAATCCGACAAACGGTGAAGAAATTATGCGCGTTTGAATGACGAGAAAAATCGGTTCATCTGGTGCGACTGTGCAGAATTTTGCGAGTACCGTTCAAAGAACGTGATAAAACTCAAACTTCGGCTCGAAATCTGACTTAGCACGTGTGAATAAGCATCGAAGATAACGAAATTTCGGAGTGAATGCCGCCGTAATGGACTTCATACGATAAAACTCGAAGGAGTTATGAATTTTCGAACTCGACGCGACATACTCGAAAACACACTTTTTACCGAAAGAACGTGATGATCCTTAAAATTATGGGAGTTTTCCGTGCATAATTGGCCCTCGGTCCGAACATATGAAATCTTGGTAATGATAGTACGGAGCTCCAGTTAAATTTTCAAGCGAATCCGACGAGTGGATTGTGAGATATGAATTTTTTATTGTCCGAAAACCCTACATTCAGCACCGTTTTTCACTGCGAAACCTCAAGTAATTTGCAAATCTGACAACCTTCCTCAAAGAATTGGCTTCCGAGCTGAACACGAAAGTTATAGATATCGTCGAAACAGTCGAGGAAGCGCGGGAACTTAGCTCATATCACCTTCCAAATAGGACTTGTGAATTTTTTCGTATTTACACTGTTTAAACCATTTTTCACACCGTATCTTCTTAAACCCATGAAAACTCTTTATTATTTTTCTTCAATTTTGGAATGACGAAATAAACGTCATTATTAACTTATAGCTCAAATAAAGAGGGCAAATTTTGGGGTGCATCAGCTGCCCCTATTCAAACTTCTTGAACCTGACGAGTGAGAAACGAAAGTTTCGAACCGTTGAGGTGGAAGGAGATTGAATACCAGAATGAACTCGAAAATTTGCGCTCTTGATCAATAGAAGATTCCGTCTTGCAATAAGAAGGAATGTACCACCCCGCAGACGAGGAGAAAAAACTTCAATTGACCTAGATAATTAAATAAGCTCCAACTTGTGATAAGAAGGAACGGGCACCCTTAGGCAGGGGAAAACACTTCAGTTGATCTGGTTATCAAGAGAAGGAACATCTCGATTGATCTAAGTATCAGACGTAGCAGATGTCTCCGAACTTGCATCGGGATAGATGTCTTAGGTCGATCTGGGAATTGAAGGAGATGCATCAGTTGATTCGGACATCAACGGGTAATAGGTATCTCTGATCTGGGAATCATGATCTGGAAATCTGGGCAGACATCTCTTCTGATGCAATTAAATAATCAGGTAGATATTCCTACAAATCTGGGAATTAGCGGCTAGCTCCTTCGTAAGACCACGGGGATCCGGAGGCGGTTCCTTCAACTGAACTGGAAATCAGGATAGGAACAATATCTCTTCCGAACTGTGTACGCCGGGGAAAGAATGCCTTTAAACTGATCTGGACATGATGCCAGAAAATAAGTAGGACAATCTTCATCTGAAAGACAAAGTCGATCAGGCAGACATCTCCATCTGATCTGATGATATCAGTGGCTTGCTCCTTCGGAAGATCAACAGAGATCCGGAGGCGGTTCCTTCAACTAATCTGAATCTGAATATTAGGATAGGAACAGATATCTCTTCTGAACTGTGTACGCCGGGTAAAGAAAACGTCTTCAACTGATGGTTTAGCAGCAGGACTGGGCAGACGAGTTTCTTCTTCTGAACAAACTAAGTCGTCAGGGAGTAGATATTTCCAACTGATCTGATGTATCAGAGGGCTTGCTCCTTCGAAAGATCTATAGAGATCCGGAGGCGGTTCCTTCAACTGAGCTGGATATCAGGATAGGAACAAATATCTTCCACCGATCTGGGGGCATCGGGAATAGGAATGTCTTTGAACTGATCTGGACGTGATGCCATAAAATAAGTAGAACAATCCTCTTCTGATTCAAAACATCAGGATCAGCGCCTGTAATGACTAGGCGAACATTTCTCTCTGGGGAGCATTTGAATCTGGATAACTTTCCTGCAGAAAGAGACAGATATGATATGATTTATACATGATGCATGTATGAATGTATATGGAATAACGTTTCCAAGAAGGAAGACGCTACACGCTTAGAGGATGCAATGCGAATGAGGCATGATTCGAACGTTGCTTAGGGAGACAACGGAGGAGCACTGAATTGCTGAAGAAGTCCTGGAGAGAATATAGAACTCTACGGGGAGGACAAGATGAGTGACCAGGAGTCACAAACTGCGAGCGGGCAAAGATGGATCAGAAATCTGCTGGAGACGATCAAATCTAGACGCGAGCTCTGTTTGGGGGATAAATCTTGCTTGAAGATAAGAACATCCCACTTACTTTCTTGGGGAATACCCTGGCAACTTCTTTGGAGAAGCAAATTCTCGACACTATGGGGATGTGGAGATGAGAGCAAGTCATGAAGACAACTCTGATGGGGAGTGACCAACTTGCTTGTGTAGAACATGTCATACCCCAAATTTGTCCTACCCCTTTAACTTTTATCTGGCTTAGGCTTATGCGTTTCATCATTGCATCTGCATACTCTCCATTAGGTCATTTAACACTTCATGCATTCATTAATCAATAAATTTGACATGGGATCGAGGATCTTGGTAACTACGGTTTATTTCCCTAATTCTTGAAATGATTAAAGGTGTGAGTCAGCTTCATTGAGATTTCACTGGGAATATATTTTATCAATTGTCATCATTTATCAAGAAAGCCCTGTTTGTTCCTTCGATCACAAGGCATTGATTATAGATCTTGCACAAACAAAAGGGATGGATTCACCTGAATTTGATCCATAAATCAAGGTTTTGTTCATCATTGATTCTAAGTAACTGCGTTGCTTAAGGAGCAAGAAGTTATCTCTTTGGCTCTCATGCAAGGTTGATGATGTTGCGCAATCGAAGGAGTTTGGAAGATTTTATTCACAAGATTGGATCATTTAGTGCACGCTAAAGAAAAAGGGTTTGGAAACATTTTGAGTCATTTGGAGAATATCATAAGCATTTGCACCAATTTGACTTTTTGGTCAAAGTCAACCTTGGAATTTTGACTTTTGGCCAAAGTCAATTCCCTGGGCCATCCTATATGTCCATTAGGGTCATTTGGCTTACAATTCATCCAAATGTACAAGATCATGTATTTTGATTACAAAAGTCAAAGGAGTGTAAAAAGTCAACATGTTCACATATCACTGTCCAAGTTCCATTTACATTCATTCCAAATACACTTCAAAACCATATCCAAAACCAATACACCATTACATCATTACATCACCAGCATCACTACATACATGGAAAGTACACAAAAATACACATGATTTCATAAAGCCTATTATTTCTAAACACTTTGCCATAAACCTCCGAATGACCTTCTGCTCCAAACTTCACATTGCCATCTTTAAACTTCGTGATCTATGAACATTCTTTAAGGGATGCTTCCAGCACCACTTTCATCCAACGAAACCAAAGCGGAGGTCACACATATAAAGCCAACATCCATAACACCTACATAAAGAGAAAACCACAAAATAAGGCATCACAAATTCAAGAAGATAACCTGTTTCAGCTCACCCAACCATCTTCCATTTATAGACCATTTGTTTTCTATCATTCTGACCATCACTAAGGATTAACACCAGATGCATACATATCAACCATACCTACACTAATCCACATACAAAACCTGCATATCACACTAAATAAAACCAACCCTGCAGTTCTACATACACTCTGCAGAAAATCAAACTACAACTAACCATTTTACATTTTAACCTTCAGCTTCCTCTTGACTAACCCCAAGCTCAGCTTATAGCTAACCTTCTCATACCCTAGCCATTCAATACTAATATAAAACCAAATTCCACAACAGGAAAATCATACACCTATTGGCTACATATTCATCCAAAGTAAAACAGAAATCCATACAAGTCAAGTTCAAAAACCAATTCAAAAATTAGTCACCCTGCCATATACATTCCTCAGCCATTTAAATGGCACTGTGTTCCTTCAAGCCTCCAAGCTTCATCAAACCTGTATCATCCCTGCACATGACACTTCAGTTTACATCATCTAAAGCGCATACATTCACACCATCAAGACAGTTCACTACAGAGTTCAGTAGCATTGTAAATAACTTTTAACAGATTTTATTTGAATTTGCTACACAGCTACGCATCCATACACAGTTCAAAAATAGCCTTCAACATAACAATTCAGCACATCATACATTCCAAAATCAGTCACATACCATATCACATACATTCAAGCAAAATCATATCAACGGAATTTCACTAACGGTTCATTTCAGAAAGAAAACACTTGCTGCAACTTCACAAGAAAAGTCAACCCCATATGAACTCTGTATCTCATGACCGCGGCCGATGCGTTTCAGTCATCCATCAACTTGTTACTTCAATCCCAGTCCAGATTCATTTCACACTCGGTCAACCTGCATACACCATAAAATTAGCCTAACGTCCAATTGATTGATCCTAACATTCAGAATACTAAAGCAGCTTAACCTCAGGGTAACTCAAACAACAAAATCTGAGATATATGTTCAGGCCATCAGCATGTAACTTCTGACTTGAAGCAAGGGACACCACAGTTGAAAACAAATGCAAAATTCATTTCTGAGAATAACCAAATCAGCAAACTCTCTCAATACCTAACTAACTGTCATAACAGTTTGTAACAGAATTCCAGCTCATCAAAAAACAGAAAAAACTAACTGTAACCAACTTCACATTTCCCAACTATCATATAACAAACTTCAACTAACTATAACTGAATCAAAACCTCTCTATAACAACCTCCAATCCTAGTCAGCATCTCCCAACCTCAATCCTTACCTATCTAACTAAAACCATTCCTCACTCCAAGCCTCACAATCACCTGAACCTGTGCTCTATATATACACACCATCACCTTCAATCACTTCAACCACACGCCACTTTCCTCCACCTTCATTCTCAACATTCTCAATACTCTCCGTTCATCTCCACCTTCAATCATCTTCACCTTCTCTCTGCCCACTCTCTGCAACTTCATCTCCTTTCACTCATACGCTCTCCACCATTGTTGTCAGAGTTTCTACCTCTGAAACTCTGAACAACAAGAGCTAAGCCTTCAATCTCACACACTATTCAATCTTTCGCTGAGTTTATTTTCTCAACTCTCACACTATCTCAATCCTCTCAACGCACAACAATCACGAAAACACAGAAATCCCAAAAGAAAACGAATCAGAAGGAGAAGAAGATAGCGTAAGCGGAAAAGAAGAGAGATGTACCTGAATTGAAGTTTCTCACGCGTTTATTTCGCCAGTTATACCACCGTGATCTGCACCTCAGGTAAGATCTATGAGTCTTCATTTCTTCATCTTCTTCGCTCGTTCTTGTTAGCATCGTATAGAGTAGACGCCCCTGAGTCTTTCCCCTGAGGTCTCGTAACAAAATCCTTCGCTATATACGTTGATCATGCTTGTTTCAAACCTAGGGTTTTCTAAACGTGTAGATTCAGCGAGATTGAGTTTAGGTCTTTGAAAAGGAAGTTTTGGTTTAAGGTAAGAAGAGGTCAGGGATGATGGCTCGCAGTGGTCGGCGGCGGAAACCGCTCGCCGGAAATCGCATACGAGAGTAGAACGAGAGAGAGAGAGAGAGAGAGAGAGAGAGAGAGAGAGAGAGAGAGAGAGAAGGGTTTGTATTTGAAAATGGAGATCTGAATAGTCACAAATTTGACCCTAAAACCAAAACGCAACCGTTTTCTTTCCCCTCTTTATTTTATTTTAATTTTATTAACAATAATAAAAATAATTGAAAATTGGATCAAAATCTGGATCATTCCTTGGGCCAACGAATTGCACCATACACCCCTATGAGGGCCTGTGGCACCTCCTTTTGTTACAAGAAACTGAATAATAAAATGTCTGTGGGCCTCCATCCCTGGGCATGCGCAAATTTCAGTTCATACACCATAATTTCACATAAACCCCCCTGATTCCAAAAAAAACGTATTAGATTTTGATTTCATTTTAGATATTTTCTCCTAGATTTTTTAGGTTCTAAAAACAGAGACCATTAAAATTTTGTTAGATTTTTAGGTATTAGTTGACATATAAAAATGAATAAAAAAAATATTAGTTTTTTTTAGGCTTATTGTTTTAGTCTCTCTTTTTTGCTAGATTTAGAGTTCATCATTCTTTCATAAAAATCAATATAAAAATAGTAGTATTTTAGTCTAATTTTGCACTAATACTTGAATCGTTTTCTTTATGCTTTGTACCATTTCCATGTTATTTTCGTATAATTATTGTGTGATAATTGTTGCTCGCTTTTGGCCATATTTTTGGCTATTTTGTTAATACCATTTTAATGCTTCTTTTAGGATACCATTAGTATGTTAACATTAGAGTTAGATTAGAATAACTCTAGGTTTAGAAATTAGGTTAGTCTCCCCCTTTCTCATTTCTTTTTCTTTTACAACATCAAAACATCTAAAAATATCAAGATAAAACCCCTTTAAAAAATACAAAGAAAATACTTAAAAAACATTAATAAAAAAAAGTGAAAATCATTAAAAAGGGAATGGAAGCTTGAATCTCCCTTGCTTTAGGGAATCATTCGAGTGCTTGGATCTCCCTTGCTTTAGGGAACCATTCGGGCGTAAGTTCCCAAATTCTAAAAGACACAAACCAAAGAGTAACTCGAGTTTCCCTTGCCTTAGGGATTTCCTCGAAACACTCAAACTCTCTCTCTTCCCTCCTTTCATAAGGGCATTGTTATCTCCGCTCTATTGCATCCTAGGCTGTTCCCTTATGCAAGAGCGCGAGCGTTAACTCCGCCCAACTAAAAAACCCAAAAACAAACAGAAAATCGTTAGCCGAGCTACGGTAACTCTGATTCCTGAAAAGGATACGTAGGCAGCGGGGTAGGGCCCGTGCGAGTACAATTCTTTATTTTCCCTACATTTTGCATTCATTCGCATTTAGGATTTAGACATAGACACACCCTTTAGATAGAAACAAACATAGGTGGATACCATCGAGAACGATGGGCGCGAGGGGTGCTAATACCTTCCCCTCGCGTAACCGACTCCCGTACCTAGATTCTCTGGTCGCAAGACCCTGTTCCTTCCTTTGTTAGGTCTCCTGATATTCCTTTCCCTTATGGGATAAATATATTAGTGGCGACTCTGTTCATTTTTCGCGAGCGTGCGACAGCTAGCGACTCTGCTGGAGATGTTGATAGACCTGTGCTGGTCCATTCTTAGCGAGTCGATCCTAGCCTTTGTTTGTTTCTTTTATTGGGTGTTTCTTTGTTTATTTATATGTTTACATCTTGTATATATGTTTGCATATCATGTTTATTTCCGCTTGCACATCATGCATCTGGACTATATTATGGGTCCCCATGGGGGCCACATATTTTTTCTGCTCTGTTTTGCAGGTGGGGGATTTTGTGAGGTAAAAGGCCCACTACCCAGGCCAGTGACACATAGGATTAGCGTGGATGCTCATGTTGACTCCCGTAGCTCTTGCTATGATCGAGCTTGACATGGGGTACCACAACTAGGCGAGGTTCTTTCATGGAACACTGTGTGTGGCACGCTTGTTGTCTCAAACACTTTGTACCCCGTGGGAGCTGTAGACCCTAGTGACCATTAGGGACCACTTGTCCGTGTCTAGACTACATACCTGTGAGATTGGGGTGGGACAGGAAACCTTGGATCCTACATACCTTGGCTTCTTCAGAGTTGAGGTCGGACCTTTATTTGGTCTGTTCTCATGGTGCTTGATATTATGGTATTCTAAAAAGGCGTCGAACCTTTGATCCTGTGACATCCGACCTACATCAGTTATTCAGAGGATTGTACATGCTACTAAGATTATATGGACCTTGATCCCATGCTTTTTCATTGCATAACATCATTGCTTTACCCACTTCACTTATGAAGGATCCTAAAGTCTATTTCCAAAAAAAAAGAAGAGAAAAATAGAAAAAAAGAAAAGATATTCTATACAAAAAAAAAGAAGCTTTGATTCCAAAAAAAGAAACAAGAAGTTAGTGAAAAGACTTTAGGATCCCTTGGAAATGAAACATGCATTCATACTATCATGCATTTCATAGTTCTCTCAGAAGATTGTGGGGGCCCTTTCTACTCAGATTCTGACTTCAACGATACAATTGACTTCTCACCGATAAGTGCTCGAAGGTTAACATTGGAACAACTCCGTGAGGTTTTTTGACTAAGATGAGAACAAAAATGGAGACTGACATGAATCAGTGCATGGAGGTTATTCAAGCGTTTTCTCTTTGACAAGAAGAATTGAGACGAGTTCCTCCTAGGCCAAATGCAAATGTTGATCTCACCCATGAAAAGGTCTTATGTATCAGAATGTTTGAAATAATGTTGAGATTCCTATTCTTGGTAAAGAGAATTCACATCATTGAAGTCTTCAAGTTTCCAGGTATTGAATTTGACAAAAGGTTCCACCTCTTGGAGAAAAGATTGAAAGCCATAAAAAGTCGTGACGCCACTGATTCAGATGTTATTGGTTTGTGCCTAATCCCTGATATCAAGAAATGCAAGGATCATCCACTCTCACTCCTAATGATGGATATTGAAGCTAAATTGGTAATCATCTCCTGTACATGTGTGGAAGTTGCTTGGGGCTCCCGATCGAGGGATAAGCAAGACCTGGTCTATCTTGAGCATTGCGCCATTTGCTTTGTTCGAATCCCTTAAAAGCATTACAAATTCCTGAGTGACTTTGTCAGAATCTCTTTCCATGTGGTAATCAAAAGTGTTCTACACAATGCTTCTCATTCTCAAGGTTCTACTTCATATCTCAGTTGTCTCTTCTCAGAATTTCCTTCTCAGTGGCCTCCGCTTGTTAACAGAGACGAGAAGAATATGAGAAACAAATGGATGTGATTTTACTTCCTTGTGCCTAGTTGCTTCCCCGTTTGTCGGAATTTCAATTGGTTAAGATTCGAGTATTGTTTCTTCTTCACCATAAGTAACTCTCTTGAGTTTGATGACCATACAAGGTTCTTTCCATTTATGATGGCAAATACTACTCTAGCAACTATGCTTGGGGCTCCCTATTGAGGGATAAGCAAGACGTACTCTTATCTTGAGCATTGCATCACGCGCATTGCTCTAATCCCTAAAGTAAAGCAAAAAAAAATTACAACTCTTGGGTGACTTTGTTGGAGTTTTCTTTTGAAGTAATCTGAAGTGTTTGGAAGGAACTGGAGAAGGCATTCAAGCTCAACAAGTCCAGACGGAGTCAAGTCTCCTCAACAATGGCAGCCATTTAGTTCTTCATTGCATTCTCATTTGTAACATTTCATTGTTTGTTTAAGCATTGTTAGCATGTAAAAACTTGTTAATTTCTGAATGAAAACCTTAATACATTATTTATGTTTGTCTTGAACAAATCCATTCGTTTTCACTCATAAAATGTTTTTGGCATTACGATACCAACTTTACTAATCACTTGCTTAGGCAAAGAGTTGAGGGAGAATGATGAAAAATAAAAACGCAAAAAATCCCCAATTGTGTGCTTTTGAATAAAACCCTACTGAGGATGTACAGGCATTATTTCAAATCCCCAAACACCGGAGATATAAGGGAGATAAACCCTCGTCAACCCCTTTGAGCCTTGAAGAAGGAGTTTCTTTTCTATTCATAAAAACCCTTATTTTAACCTTGGGGAAGGGTAGCGTTCATTTAACTTGATCGAGTGTTCAAAACTCACCAAAAGGGTATGCATCCAAGGATACAACAATGGTTATCCTTCAAAAGGTTGAGGAAGGTCAAGACCGCAATGATTATCCTTATTCCGTCAAGAGATCAAGAGATGACGATACCACAATGGTAATCCTTCATCAAATCAAAGAAGTAAGGCAGTCGCAACCACCTCCAACGAATCAAAGACAATGCGAGGTCACACGGTTTGTTCAAAAAAAAAATAATAAAAAAAAATGGCAAAAAAAAATGAAAGAAGATATAGCAATAAAAAGAAAAATGATGATGAAATTGCCAAATAAGAACAAAGTCGTGTGATAATGAATCAGAAGAATAAAAGGTGAGCGACCGCCATGTCCAAAAACCTTCATTGATTCCTCAACCATTCCAAATTCCTTGTGAGGGATGAACACTCACGTTGAGTTAATTGAACCTAGGAACGGAGAACATCACGAAGGGGGTGGGTACAAATAATTTTGAGCCTAAAAATCCTTTGTTTTCTGAAAACCGTGAACCCGACCAAGTTACAACCCTTAAAAGTCCTAATTGAAGTAGGGTTATTTTGAAAGCGCACTCCTATGAGATAGCGTTTAACCGATTCCCAATGAAGCGAAACTCATATCCATGTTGGTATCGTATGTTTGCCTTATCTTTCATATGCAAAATCAAGGTTGTGTCAACTAGTGATTCAGTCACAAGAGGTCGCAACCTCATTTCATAAAAAGTTTTAAACTTCAAGACTAACATAGGCTTTGCATTAGAATAATCATTCTTAGAATTAACATTTTTCTGCATGCCAAACATTTTCTTAACATCAAGGAAATTTTCAAGGGTGAGAGTCAGTGAGCAACTTGATCATGTCAAAGTAGAAGAGACTTAAGAACTCAGTGGAGTGAAAATCCAATCATTTCATAAGACTGATTACCCTGAGGGGAAGAGTTTGAAGACTCTATTGAGCGTGGTAAAGTTGTTCCCATGTTTGTTTGACTCCAAAACAAAGAAAGCCTTGAGGATTCTAGTAAGATGTACCTAATCAGGGGCAATTGAATCGAGGTTTGACCTCTCAAATTCAGCATATTTGGGGCAATCACGTCGAGGAATCTCTCCTAAGTTCAACCAATCTGGGGCAGTTACGTCGAGATTTGGTAAATCTCTCCAAGGATCCTTTTGGGCAAATTCCTCCATAAGTCACGAAGCTTGGGGCACAATTCTGAGTTTTTTGTCGCTCCATGACCATAGGAGTTTATTTCTCCTAGAAATTTGGTCTCTCCCCAAGCACAGGAGTTTATTTCTCCTGAGAGTTGTTCCATTTCTCCAACCTGGTGCCCTTATTCGGATAATCCCCAACATGGTGAATTGAGGGAATCTCCTCAAGTTGAAAATCTTCCAAGCAGTGGCACATGGTGAGAGGTCAGAAGTTATTCTACACTCTATAAGCCAACAACAAGAAGGGGCATCTTGCAAGTCAAAGTCCAATATCTATTGGCACCTCTACATGGTCCTTAACGCCAAGGGTATTCTCCCTGGTGTTTACCTCACTAATGCCTTTATTTGGCATCCTGCATATAGTGTTCACTGCATATAACATTGCATCCTCAAAAGCGTAGCATATCCGTCAAAGCGGATCATTACGCCATAGAAAAATTCAAACATGCATACAGGGCATAAGCCAGATAATACAAACCAGCACTCAATCAAGACGACGATACTCCCCCACATAAAAAAAATTTTCCTGACAAACTTCGATTGATATCTGCTACTACATTACAAATCTCCTCCAGCCGCGGTGCCGATACTTGGTGTCCTCAATCCCCCAGAAGAAGTCTCGTCTTTTCTCTCCAGTATGGATCGGACACAATGTCTTTCTTCTTCAGAATCGTTGTCTCCGAGGTTATTTCCCATGTGCTGCGTGCAGATTAGAGCGTGAATGAGGGTGGGCATTCAACCCATCTCATTTTTCAATCGTTTGAATAACCATACTTGGTGTGTGGCAATTCGAACGATTGCCGCTCCGAAGAGTTACACCCCGCCTTTTGGCCTGAAGGATTAATGTAGTTCTTATGCTTCGTAAGCATCAATATTCCCGTAATCCCCAATGGTTACTATCATCTTTTTGTCGAGTTTAGTCGTCTCTAGTCCTGTCGTGGTTATTTCCCGTATGTTGCGTGCAAATTAGAGTGCGAATGAGGGTGAGCATTCAACCCATCTCATTTTTCAATCGTTTGGATAACCATACTTGGTGTGTGGCAATTCGAACGATTGCCACTCTTACAGGATTATACCCCGCCTTTTGGCCTGAGGGATTAATGTAGTTCTTATGCTTCGCAAGCATCGATATCCCGTGATTCTTCAGTATGTACTACTCTTTTGGGTCGAGTCTAGTCGTCACTAGTCTTCGTGGTCCCTTTCCCTCGTACGAGCAAACTTTTAGATCCAACCCCCGTGTTGTGTATCCTTTGCCTTCCGTCCTGGCAAATCATTTCAAGACTAAATCCCAATCCCCAGTAAGTCCATCTACCAAGCTTCTCAAACACTCGTATGTGTCATTCCTTTGGTACTCGTCTGTATTTTCTTTTGATGCTCGTATGTGTCATTCCTTTGGTACCCGTCTGTATCTTCTTCTGATGCTCGTATGTGTCATTCTTTTGGTACTCGTCTGTATCTTCTTCCAACACTCGTATGTGTCATTCCTTTGATACTCGTCTGTATCTTCTTTTGATGCTCGTATGTGTCATTCCTTTGGTACTCGTCTGTATCTTCTTTTGATGCTCGTATGTGTCATTCCTTTGATACTCATATGTATTTTCTTTCGATACTCGTATGTGTCATTCCTTTGGTACTCGTCCGTATCTTCTTTTGATGCCCGTATGTGTCATTCTTTTGGTACTCGTCGGTATTTTCTTTCAATGCTCGTCTGTGTCATTCCTTTAGTACTCGTCTGTATCTTCTTTCGATACTCGTATGTGTCATTCATTTGGTACTCGTCGGTATTTTCTTTCGATGCTCGTTTGTGTCATTCCTTTGGTACTCGTCTGTATCTTCTTTTGATGCTCGTATGTGTCATTCTTTTGGTACTCGTCTGTATTTTCTTTTGATGCTCGTATGTGTCGTTCTTTTGGTACACGTCTGTATTTTCTTTCGATACTCGTCTGTATCCCTCCTTGACACTCGTCTGTGTTATCTTATCTCTCTATCAAACCTGTATCTTCCAATCACTGTCACATACATCAATCACTCCCTTTGAGAACCTTGTATTGGCACCTGCGCTACGTTACAAGTTATCACCATTCAGCTGCAATTATTCACTGTATATTTCTCCACCAGAAAAACAAAAAAATTCTCTTCCCCCAGCAGATATTAAAATAAAAAAATAAAGATAACATTTACACCATCTTCTCTTTAGGACAAATTTCTAATACTTGGATATTTAATCTTCTTCTATCTCAAATGTTCGAAAGGCTAACGCCAATCTCACCTTCAAGTTTAAGACGATTAAATAGGGGCAGCTGTCATACCCCAAATTTGTCCTACCCCTTTAACTTTTATCTGGCTTAGGCTTATGCGTTTCATCATTGCATCTGCATACTCTCCATTAGGTCATTTAACACTTCATGCATTCATTAATCAATAAATTTGACATGGGATCGAGGATCTTGGTAACTAGGGTTTATTTCCCTAATTCTTGAAATGATCAAAGGTGTGAGTCAGCTTCATTGAGATTTCACTGGGAATATATTTTATCAGTTGTCATCATTTATCAAGAAAGCCCTGTTTGTTCCTTCGATCACAAGGCATTGATTATAGATCTTGCACAAACAAAAGGGGTGGATTCACCTGAATTCGATCCATAAATCAAGGTTTTGTTCATCATTGATTCTAAGAAACTGCGTTGCTTAAGGAGCAAGAAGTTATCTCTTTGGCTCTCATGCAAGGTTGATGATGTTGCGCAATTGAAGGAGTTTGGAAGATTTTATTCACAAGATTGGATCATTTAGTGCACGCTAAAGAAAAAGGGTTTGGAAACATTTTGAGTCATTTGGAGAATATCATAAGCATTTGCACCAATTTGACTTTTTGGTCAAAGTCAACCTTGGAATTTTGACTTTTGGCCAAAGTCAATTCCCTGGGCCATCCTATATGTCCATTAGGGTCATTTGGCTTACAATTCATCCAAATGTACAAGATCATGTATTTTGATTACAAAAGTCAAAGGAGCATAAAAAGTCAACATGTTCACATATCACTGTCCAAGTTCCATTTACATTCATTCCAAATACACTTCAAAACCATATCCAAAACCAATACACCATTACATCATTACATCACCTGCATCACTACATACATGGAAAGTACACAAAAATACACATGATTTCATAAAGCCTATTATTTCTAAACACTTTGCCATAAACCTCCGAATGACCTTCTGCTCCAAACTTCACATTGCCATCTTTAAACTTCGTGATCTATGAACATTCTTTAAGGGATGCTGCCAGCACCACTTTCATCCAACGAAACCGAAGCGCAGGTCACACATATAAAGCCAACATCCATAACACCTACATAAAGAGAAAACCACAAAATAAGGCATCACAAATTCAAGAAGATAACTTGTTTCAGCTCACCCAACCATCTTCCATTTATAGACCATTTGTTTTCTATCATTCTGACCATCACTAAGGATTAACACCAGATGCATACATATCAACCATACCTACACTAATCCACATACAAAACCTGCATATCACACTAAATAAAACCAACCCTGCAGTTCTACATACACTCTGCAGAAAATCAAACTACAACTAACCATTTTACATTTTAACCTTCAGCTTCCTCTTGACTAACCCCCAAGCTCAGCTTATAGCTAACCTTCTCATACCCTAGCCATTCAATACTAACATAAAACCAAATTCCACAGCAGGAAAATCATACACCTATTGGCTACATATTCATCCAAAGTAAAACAGAAATCCATACAAGTCAAGTTCAAAAACCAATTCAAAAATTAGTCACCCTGCCATATACATTCCTCAGCCATTTAAATAGCACTGTGTTCCTTCAAGCCTCCAAGCTTCATCAAACCTGTATCATCCATGCACATGACACTTCAGTTTACATCATCTAAAGCGCATACATTCACACCATCAAGACAGTTCACTACAGAGTTCAGTAGCATTGTAAATAACTTTTAACAGATTTTATTTGAATTTGCTACACAGCTACGCATCCATACACAGTTCAAAAATAGCCTTCAACATAACAATTCAGCACATCATACATTCCAAAATCAGTCACATACCATATCACATACATTCAAGCAAAATCATATCAACGGAATTTCACTAACGGTTCATTTCAGAAAGAAAACACTTGCTGCAACTTCACAAGAAAAGTCAGTCCCATATGAACTCTGTATCTCATGACCGCGACCGATGCGTTTCAGTCATCCATCAACTTGTTACTTCAATCCCAATCCAGATTCATTTCACACTCGGTCAACCTGCATACACCATAAAATTAGCCTAACGTCCAATTGATTGATCCTAACATTCAGAATACTAAAGCAGCTCAACCTCAGGGTAACTCAAACAACAAAATCTGAGATATATGTTCAGGCCATCAGCATGTAACTTCTGACTTGAAGCAAGGGACACCACAGTTGAAAACAAATGCAAAATTCATTTCTGAGAATAACCAAATCAGCAAACTCTCTCAATACCTAACTAACTGTCATAACAGTTTGTAACAGAATTCCAGCTCATCAAAAAACAGAAAAAACTAACTGTAACCAACTTCACATTTCCCAACTATCATATAACAAACTTCAACTAACTATAACTGAATCAAAACCTCCCTATAACAACCTCCAATCCTAGTCAGCATCTCCCAACCTCAATCCTTACCTATCTAACTGAAACCATTCCTCACTCCAAGCCTCACAATCACCCGAACCTGTGCTCTATATATACACACCATCACCTTCAATCACTTCAACCACACGCCACTTTCCTCCACCTTCATTCTCAACATTCTCAATACTCTCCGTTCATCTCCACCTTCAATCATCTTCACCTTCTCTCTGCCCACTCTCTGCAACTTCATCTCCTTTCACTCATACGCTCTCCACCATTGTTGTCAGAGTTTCTACCTCTGAAACTCTGAACAACAAGAGCTAAGCCTTCAATCTCACACACTATTCAATCTTTCGCTGAGTTTATTTTCTCAACTCTCACACTATCTCAATCCTCTCAACGCACAACAATCACGAAAACACAGAAATCCCAAAAGAAAACGAATCAGAAGGAGAAGAAGATAGCGTAAGCGGAAAAGAAGAGAGATGTACCTGAATTGAAGTTTCTCACGCGTTTATTTCGCCAGTTATACCACCGCGATCTGCACCTCAGGTAAGATCTATGAGTCTTCATTTCTTCATCTTCTTCGCTCGTTCTTGTTAGCATCGTATAGAGTAGACGCCCCTGAGTCTTTCCCCTGAGGTCTCGTAACAAAATCCTTCGCTATATACGTTGATCATGCTTGTTTCAAACCTAGGGTTTTCTAAACGTATAGATTCAGCGAGATTGAGTTTAGGTCTGTGAAAAGGAAGTTTTGGTCTAAGGTAAGAAGAGGTCAGGGATGATCGCTCGCAGTGGTCGGCGGCGGAAACCGCTCGCCGGAAATCGCATACGAGAGTAGAACGAGAGAGAGAGAGAAGGGTTTGTATTTGAAAATGGAGATCTGAATAGTCACAAATTTGACCCTAAAACCAAAACGCAACCGTTTTCTTTCCCCTCTTTATTTTATTTTTCTTTTATTAACAATAATAAAAATAATTGAAAATTGGATCAAAATCTGGATCATTCCTTGGGCCAACGAATTGCACCATACACCCCTATGAGGGCCCGTGGCACCTCATTTTGTTACAAGAAACTGAATAATAAAATGTCTGTGGGCCTCCATCCCTGGGCCTGCGCAAATTTCAGTTCATACACCATAATTTCACCTAACCCCCCCCCCCCTGATTCCAAAAAAAAAGTATTAGATTTTGATTTCATTTTAGATATTCTCTCCTAGATTTTTTAGGTTCTAAAAACAATGAGACCATTAAAATTTTGTTAGATTTTTAGGTATTAGTTGACATATAAAAATGAATAAAAAAAAATATTTGTTTTTTTTAGGCTTATTGTTTTAGTCTCTCTTTTTTGCTTGATTTAGAGTTCATCATTCTTTCATAAAAATCAATATAAAAATAGTAGTATTTTAGTCTAATTTTGCACTAATACTTGAATCGTTTTCTTTATGCTTTGTACCATTTCCATGTTATTTTCGTATAATTGTTGTGTGATAATTGTTTCTCGCTTTTGGCCATATTTTTGGCTATTTTGTTAATACCATTTTAATGCTTCTTTTAGGATACCATTAGTATGTTAACATTAGAGTTAGATTAGAATAACTCTAGGTTTAGAAATTAGGTTAGTCCCCCCCTTTCTCATTTCTTTTTCTTTTACAACATCAAAACATCTAAAAATATCAAAATAAAACCCCTTTAAAAAATACAAAGAAAATACTTAAAAAACATTAATAAAAAAAAGTGAAAATCATTAAAAAGGGAATGGAAGCTTGAATCTCCCTTGCTTTAGGGAATCATTCGAGTGCTTGGATCTCCCTTGCTTTAGGGAACCATTCAGGCGTAAGTTCCCAAATTCTAAAAGACACAAACCAAAGAGTAACTCGAGTTTCCCTTGCCTTAGGGATTTCCTCGAAACACTCAAACTCTCTCTCTTCTCTCCTTTCTTAAGGGCATTGTTATCTCCGCTCTATTGCATCCTAGGCTGTCCCCTTATGCAAGAGCGCGAGCGTTAACTCCGCCCAACTAAAAAACATAAAAACAAACAGAAAATCGTTAGCCGAGCTACGGTAACTCTGATTCCTGAAAAGGATACGTAGGTAGCGGGGTAGGGCCCGTGCGAGTACAATTCTTTATTTTCCCTACATTTTGCATTCATTCGCATTTAGGATTTAGACATAGACACACCCTTTAGATAGAAACAAACATAGGTGGATACCATCGAGAACGATGGGCGCGAGGGGTGCTAATACCTTCCCCTCGCGTAACCGACTCCCTTACCTAGATTCTCTGGTCGCAAGACCCTGTTCCTTCCTTTGTTAGGTCTCCTGATATTCCTTTCCCTTATGGGATAAATATATTAGTGGCGACTCTGTTCATTTTTCGCGAGCGTGCGACAGAACGCATTCCGCTGGTGAAGTTCTAAACGAGAACAGATTCTGCCGAGGATGCATGTGAATCTCTGCTGAGGAAAGAAACTCAGTGGGGAAGATGAATACTTCTGCACAGCGATCTGCTATGGATATGTGAGATCCGCTGGGGATAAGGAACTTAGCATAGGAACCTTTGATAAGACCATTCCATTAGGGAATAAGATGACTCTCTTGGGGAAACAGATCAATCTATTGGAGAGAGCAACGCTCTACTGGGGAAAATGAGGTATTTGGGCAAGGAACCTCATTAAGAGCTTGCTGGGGAATCAGATACCATCCAATCATGACTCAACTGGGGAGAAGGCATTCCGCCGGGGAATGAGACTTCAGCAGCATGGAGAATGCATCAAGATGTGCTTTGCTGAGGATATGAGAATCTCTGAACGAAGAAAACCTCGTCTAGATATATTCAGCTGGGGAATGAGAATCTCTCATTAGGATGCGCTCAGCTGGGGAAAGAGAATCTCACTCGGATAGATCCACCAACGCGCTGACACGGCGTATTCGAAAGGATGTACCTGCGAGGTAAACACATAAAAATGCCCCAGGATATATCATGGTATCTTGGCCTGCCATCCTAGCTACACAAAACTTCGAAGTAAATTCAAAGGTTTTATCATTTCTAATCATGTATTGTAAATGCAATGCAGTTTTCAGATGCAAAGTTTAACACAAACTCCAGACGTTTTATGCAAACAAAACAGTAAAAGAAAATAACTTTTAAGATGAAAAAAACTTTATTAATTGATATGAAAAAATGCCCTAAGAAGGGCGAATACACTTGAGAAGCAATTTCTAGTAAGAGGTAACTGCACAATGTTGAGTACAAAAGAAATGGCAACGTGAAACGGATATCCATTGGTTTCGATCCTGCTATCACTTTTATAACCTTGACGTTCTCATCTCCTTGCTTTGGAAGACCGTACTTATTAGGATTGATCACTGCTCGATTTGATGACTGGTTGATGTAACACAACGGAGCTTGTGGACCCGACTGGGATTTATGAATGCTTTAGGGATTTGAGCTGCCAGATGCACAAACTCAAGAACACGGAGTCTTGCTTATCCCTCGGTCGGGAGCCCTAAACACGACGATTGGAATTAGAGAATGCTTTAGGGATTTGAGCTGCCAGGTGCAAACTCAAGAACACGGAGTCTTGCTTATCCCTCGGTCGGGAGCCCTAAACACGACGATTGGAATTAGAGAATGCTTTAGGGATTTGAGTTTCCAGGTGTAAACTCAAGAACACAGAGTCTTGCTTATCCCTCGGTCGGGAGCCCTAAACATAGCTTCTGAAACAGAAAACACCATCATGAATGGAGGAAACTTTTATTACTATCAGCGAACAACAATAACCTCTGACGTTTGGCCATGAAAGTCGTTACTTGGAACACACAATAGTTGTTGTGAAACAAACCTCTGGCAGTACCATTTGCAAGTGATTCTCATGAGTTACTTCCTCGAGGAAGAACAAACATTCTACTTGCAGCAGATTAAATGGGATTGATCGGTAGGAACCATTACGAATAAACTCAAACATCTCTGTATCGAGCAAGTCTGGACTCTTTGTACCTCAACACCTTGTAAGGCTTGACATTATGATCAGGTGCCCCAGAATGGAAAACACCGAGTATTGTTATCGAAATCAGGAGAGTTATTTGTGGTGAGGAAGACCCCAAAGTACGAATCTTAACCAACTTGGATTCCAACAAGCAGGGAAGCAATTAATCATAAGGGCACTGAGATCACATCAGCTTGTTTCTCACATTCTTTCCGTCTCGGTTGACAAGCGAAGGCTACGGAAAAGGAAACTCCGGGAGGAAGAGGTAACTCGGGATATGAAGTAGAACCTTGAGAATGAGAGATGTGCCCTCGCGGATCACTCTTGATTATCGCCTGGCAGAAGATTTTGGCGAAGTCACACGAAATTTGTAAGTGCTTTAGGGATTCGAGCAATGCAAATGGTGCAATGCTCAATATAGACAATGTCTTGCTTATCCCTCGTGCGGGAGCCCCAAGCAACTTCAAAGACTTGTAGATACTAAGATCATGACCAGGTGCCTCAAGATAGAATTCACACCTAGTTTCATCGTCATCAAGCAGAGAATCTGTAGACATCCCCGCGGTATGGAGCTTAACCAGTTGCAAATAAAGCAAGCATGGAAGCAAGTGAGCATAAGACAAGTCTTCAAAAAGAACCTCAACTGAGCTTTCCTCTTGATCACCCCACAAAGTTATTTCACGACTGATCTTTGAGCACACAATAAGAACAAGTCAAATCTCTGAGTCTGGTGAGAGTACCAAGTCTGAACAAGAGATCCTCGGTCCTGAATACCTGTTATGCATGAAATGTATGAGATGCATGATATGAATGCAATGCCATGTTTATTCGATTTCCAAGGAATCCTCGTGTTTTTATTTTTTAGCAAATAAGATGGAAAAGCTCGATACGAGGCTTAAAGATATGATTCCTTGGAAATGGAAGGAACATGTATGCTAGTTATTTTTTGTACATCATTTTTTCAAAAGTAAATATGCAATGATGCAAAGTGGTGGGACTTTTGATGTCTCCCACCAGACAAGTCTGGATTTCCTCAAAGTTACATGACTCAGGTTCAAAGGTTCGGCACCACTTCGGAACTCCCCGTAGATCACAGGACACAATCAATAGAATCAGAACCATAGTCACCATCACGGAAATGGAACCACTCGAACAAGAACCAAAGTAACCCTCGAACAAGAACAACGGTAACCCTCGAACGAGAACAGCAGTAACCCTCGAACAAGAACAGCGGTAACCCTCGAACAAGAACCAAAGTCACCATCAATGTACCTGTTAAGCCATGATTGATTCCCGCCCCACTCATGGGTAAATCTAAGCCAAGGTAGGTCGAAAAGCCAACAGAGGATCGAATGTAGGCGTTATCATACGATATTGCCTCATTCCACCAAGCTCTGCCTGTGGATACGTGATCAGATCAATCAGGCATACGCCTTCTGTCCGTCACGGCCACTCTAGTCCTAGTTCCAAAGGTATCACTCATGACGTGTGTATTGGGTATTTTACCTCTTGAAACACCCACCCACAGATAGAAATCCAGACAGTCCAGAATATGATGCAGAAAAGTAAAAACGCACATAGAATTCAATGCAAACAGGTAAATATGCAAAGCAGTAAAACACCCGAAGATAAACACACAAGCGCTAGGATCGACTCGCTAAGTCCGGACCCGCAATAGGTCGAGACTCCCCAGCAGAGTCGCCAGTTGTCGCTACCGCGAAAATTAACAGAGTCGCCACTAACATATTTATCCTTAAAAGGAAGGGAATGCCAGCAAACCACAAAACAAAACAACGGTCTCACGACCAGAGAAAAAGGGTAAGGGAGTCGGTTACGCGAGGGGAAGGTGTTAGCACCTCACGCGCCCATCGTACTCGATGGTATCCATGCTAGTGTTAAATCTATGGGTGTGTAAGCAAACTGCGCTAATCTGGACTAAAATGCATGCAAAATGTAGGGAAAAGAAAGAGTTATACTCGCACGGGCCCTACCCCGCTGCCTACGTATCCGTTTTGCGGAATCAGAGGTACCGTAGCTCGGCTAACTAGTTTCTGTTTGTTTTGTGTTTTTTAGGTGAACGAGTTACATTCACACTCCGCTGCTCGACCTTTGGAGACTTATGCTGGGAATGGAGCGGAAATAACAAGTTCTTAAGAAAAGAAAATCAAAGAGTGTGGTTTGTATTTTAAAAGATGCATGAGGAAGACCTAAGCTAAGGGGGGAAAGCTTTCTACCTAATGTTAGCATACAAAGGATACCAGTCTAAACTAAACTATCAACCTACGGGGAGAAGCGGAAGCAAACAAGTATACACACAAACGAGCTCCGCTCGTAAAGCAAACAAACCAACGGCACTGGCCGAATAGTAGAAAGGCGGTCCCGCCATAGCCAAAAACAAACAAAGAAACACCCAATAAAAGATGTAAGCATATGCAAACATATATACAAGATGTAAGCATAAAAACAAACAAAGAAACACCCAATAAAAGAAACAAACAAAGGCTAGGATCGACTCGCTAGGAATGGACCAGCACAGGTCTATCAACATCCCCAGCAGAGTCGCCAGCTGTCGCTACCGCGAAAAATGGATCAGAGTCGCCACTAATATATTTATCCCATAAGGGAAAGGAATATCAGAAAACCTAACAAAGGAAGGAACAGGGTCTTGCGACCAGAGAATCAAGGTACGGGAGTCGCTTACGCGAGGGGAAGGTATTAGCACCCCTCGCGCCCATCGTACTCGATGGTATCCACCTATGTTTGTTTCTATCTAAAGGGTGTATCTACGTCTAAAACTAAATGCGAATGAATGCAAAAGAAACCCGGGGAAAAGAAGGAATTATTTACAAGTGTGCTCGTTCAAGTCCCGCGACTTGATGCCTACGTATCCTTTTCAGGAATCAGAGCGTCGTAGTTCGGCTCAAGATTTTCTCTTTGTTTTTGTGGTTTTTAGTTGGGCGGAGTTAACGCTCGCGCTCTTGCATAAGGGGACAGCCTAGGATGCAATAGAGCGGAGATAACAATGCCCTTAAGAAAGGAGAGAAGAGAGAGAGTTTGAGTGTTTCGAGGAAGTCCCTAAGGCAAGGGAAACTCGAGTTACTCTTTGGTTTGTGTCTTTTAGAATTTGGGAACTTACGCCTGAATGGTTCCCTAAAGCAAGGGAGATCCAAGCACTCGAATGATTCCCTAAAGCAAGGGAGATTCAAGCTTCCATTCCCTTTTTAATGATTTTCACTTTTTTATTAATGTTTTTTAAGTGTTTTCTTTGTATTTTTTAAAGGGGTTTTATTTTGATATTTTTAGATGTTTTAGTGTTGAAAAAGAAAAAAGAATGAACAAGGGGAACTAACCTATTCTCTAATCTAAGTTATTCTAATTCCTATTTAAAATCTAAACTAAAATCTAAAGGGAATTAACTAAGAAGAAAGTTGTTTAAGTTGACTAAAGTCAACTTTAACAACTAAGGGCATTTTTGGTATTTCACAAAATATTGAAAAATATTCACAAAATATAAGAAAATAAAATCTAAACTAAAAATGAGAATATTCACAAGCAATTTGTATTTTTTATCCATTATTTAAGACTATTTTCCATGATTAAAACTAACAAAGACTATCTATTTTTTAATATCATGAACCAACCAAACTTCAAAGAAATTCACCAATTAAAATTCTAATGAAACAATTACTTCTAAAATTCTTATTGGGTGAAAAATATATTTATCATTTTTTATTTAAGCAAAAAGTCAATTAACAAGTAAAAGAATATAAAAGAAAACTACTATTTTTATTTGCCTTTTTTAGTCAGAAGGGGGGTTGAACCAGTAATAACCAAATGAACTGAATCTAGATTAAGGTGCACTGGGCCTGAGATTATAGGGGTGTGGATAGCGCAAGCGCTTTATGGCCCAGTCACTGGATGGTGGTGCATTAGTAGAACAAACGCATGATTCAGAAGAAAAATAAGGCCCAAAGTGTGTGCGGCCCAACACTGCATTAACCATTTGATCCACATTTATTTCATTTATTTTAGTTATCTTGCATGGCATATGGTTTATCAGTATGTAACGTGACATAATATGCATAATATAATATCAATTGGTCAAGGGAAGATTTAAGTCACTAAATGACAAAAGGGGACCTAGCCAATGAGAACGTTCCAACACAGCACCTAATGATTGAAGTAAAACAAAACAATCCATAAGCTGGGAAATACAACCAATAAGAGGGTGCCACCTATGCAATCGGATTGGAACCCATGAAATGTAACAGACGCCGGAGATGCCAACTCCGGTCGTCTTCTCCGGTGGGTCTACGGCGGCGGTCCACTAATAAAATTCCAACTCAAATTATAGGCCTCAAATGAATAAAATTCCAACTGCAAAGTTGGAGAGGGCCATGAGGGGAATACTTTTGATGTTGAAATATTTCTGAAATTATGCTCGAATCCACGTGTAAATCAACCCTGAAATCAGCTGCCCAATCAATTTAGAACCCTCAAATATTTCTCTAAGTGTTAGAACTTGCCACTTTTAGAAATTTCCCATTTTAACTGCCTTTCCAATTTTGGTAACTTTTGCATTTTCTTGATTTTATTCATTTTGTTGACTTTTCTTGACCAATTTTCAACCAAAATTCAATATTGGACAGTTGACCTTGACTTTGCCCAAAAAAGTCAACTTTTCCTGATTTTTCGATTCCAGATGAATTTCCGATTAATCAGTTTCCGATCTAATTCTCAATCAGTTTTCAATCAACACAAATCCACTGGATATTTCTTCAAGGCAATCGTCTTTTCATATTAAAAATCATCTTCTGATTAAATGTTGACCAAAAAGTCAACAGGGTTGACTTTGGTCAAAACCCTAACTTGGAAAGCCTGATGAACTTGAGGATTGTATCCTTTAATCTGAGCTTGGACTTGGAGAGGATAAAGCCCTGATTTTAGGAGTATGCCAAGGGAGATGCCATACAATCAGACTTCAAATCTTCTCTTATTTTTATTTTTTTTATCAGGAATTTCTTCTGCAGAAGCTCTTTTCTTATCAATTCTGAATAGTAACCATGATATGGATGAAAGTATGGTGTGAATGTCCTACATGAGGTATGCGTATGAATGTGATATGAAAGCCAATTGGGGAATAAATAAGTGGGCAAATTTTGGGGTGCAACATACACCGAGCATCAACGTCGAGCGGCGCGAGCTATAGGAAAGGCGGGGGTCCGGCTACATGAACCCTTTACCTGACATACTCGATAACAAGATCTTGTGCAGGTTCGGAAGCAAGCAACGCGAAGCGTGCGCATACTGAACAGACTCGATGAGACTAGGCGGGGGTTGATTGCTAACCCTTCCCGCGTGCCTTCCATGAGGACTTAACGGAGTGCCATATAGGACTTATTACACCGTGACTCCCTGCCGCAAAGCACAAATGTAAACACACCAACAAAAACAGAGCCTCTTTCGAGGGCTTGGCCAGATGCATGTCTAGGTCCTACTTCTCATGTTAAAGGATGATGCGAGAAAGCGATAAAGTGCGAGAGAAATAAAATGAAACGGAATCAATACCAAACGGATGATGATCCGTAAACTATAGCGAGGAAAAGCAAAGAAACTAGGATCCCGCGAGCGAGTTAGCAAAAGTAACAACAAACATGTCAGCACTCCGATTAAAATCCGCGTAAGCAATCAAGGGTCGACGCGGTGAAAGTAAATCACGTGCCGACGTGTGCATTGAGCACAACGAATATCATACACCTGCAAGGGAAACACAAATCCAGACAAGCAAGTATAATGATAAAAGATGCGTATAGTAACGCGAATCAGAGATAAGATGTATCGTGTCCCGTAAATAAAGCGGAACACGAGTGCGAGCATCAACCGGAAAGAGCCTACATATTACCTTGCATATTGGCACACACATTAGAGATAACAAGACACTGCAATCGGAATTGCATTATTGTACTATAAACTAAATCGAAAATGAGCAACTGAGTAAAACATAAGAATGCGATAAGCGGAAAATAACAACTACACGGGGCAGAAACATAGCACATGAGAAAGTATATACAAGACGCATCAATAAAAAGTAACAATCATCCGTAAGCGGACAAAGTACAAACGAACACAAATTACACACATTCTCGAACGGGAATATGGCATTTAATACACTTTTTAAGCATAAGCACATGAAAACAAAAATAGCAACATGAGATAGCAATCGAAAGTAGATCAAATATATGCACTAAAAATATGAAAATCAAAACAAGCATTTACAAGTCAAAAGGTATACCGAAACGATAAAATCGGGTAAAAACAATAAAAACTAAACTTGTCGGAATTAAACCAAAACTTTATGGTAAGCTAAAAATATGTCAAAGAACTCAAATATGAAGTCAGAAATTATTAAATCGACCCGGAGGCACGACTTTCAAGACGTGGCAGAAGCGAGATCAGTGGAAAAGGTCGGCCAAAACCGAAAATAAAGCATTCAAACAGTTCCAAAAACCATATTCCACTCAAGAAACACTACTCACATGCTCAAATACGATAAGCGGTTCAAAAGATATGGTATTTCACTCAAACCCGACGCGTCGCGTCTATCTTTGCATAAATTGGAAAAAGAGAGAGCAAGCACAGCACATCAGAAAATTCCCACACATAATGGCATCAATTAGCATTCAAATAAGCTCTATTACAATCATGTATCAACAATTAAGCAACAAGCCAAATGCATAACAATTTTCCTTAAATTTCTACACTTTCATGAGTCAAAAAGCAATGAAATTCAACAACAATTAACTCAACCAAAATTCTGCATCATTAGTGTTTCAAAACAGTCCTAATTAGTATCTATAATCATGCCATATGCAGCAATCAACAGTTAAAATTCAACAATACTTTATTCACCTGTTTTACAAACATTTCGTGAAGCCAACTCAAGCATTAACATCACTCTACCTCTCATGAGTCAACAAATTTATCACACTATTCTAATTCAAACATTCTCATGCAACAAAAATCAAGCCACTTCATGAATCAACAATCTCTCCACCACTTCAAGTTCAAGAAACAATTTACTTTCACAAAACAAACCTACAACTCAAGGATTTATGAACTACTCATTAAGCACAAATCGTGATATCAACAATTTCATGAGCCAAACAACCATTAGCAACAACAAGTCATCATCAAATTTCCAACCAAACTTTGAGTTTTAAGTTTAATTTTCTTCATGGAGCAAGTTATGCTATAGCCTCCCCATCAACAACTAAAGACCATCATATCATGGAGACTATCAAAAACTAAAATAAAAAATCAGCATAGTCATAAACTCCACACTACATATTAGCAACACTTGTATCAATTTCACTCACACCACACAAAAGTCCTTATTGCTAATCAATTAACAACAACAACAACTATTGATAGTAATGATTTTCTGCACCGTTACCGCTTCGCATCAATTGAATCACAACAGCACCAAAACCATACGAACAATAACAACAATTATACGAACCACAATCACAATTTTATGAAAAAGCAAACAACGATTACATCATCATCATAACAATTAGAATTAACAGTAACATCCATAATCAAAAATCAATATGACATCAAATTC
This sequence comes from Vicia villosa, assembly GCF_029867415.1. Lineage (NCBI taxonomy): Eukaryota > Viridiplantae > Streptophyta > Magnoliopsida > Fabales > Fabaceae > Vicia > Vicia villosa. Next base: position 102,070 of record NW_026706173.1, on the reverse strand, counting down.
CATGGTTTAATTCAAATCATTAGAGTAAGCATTATTTACCGAAATCAGATGCGAATACAACGTGCAAATAGAAGAGGAGGTTCACGCGGAGGAGGAGATCCGAAAAACAACGGCACATAAGGAGTGTGTGTCGCGATCGCGCGTTGGAGACGGAGGGAGTATCGCGGTGGTTTTCCGGCTGTCAACTGATCCGGCACGGTGGTGATGCTGAACGGAAGAGGGAGATTCAAGTTCTTGATGACTTTTGATAGCTGTTTGGAGATGTGTTCTTGAAGTTGTTAGAAATTTCTTGAGAAAAGGGATTTTGATTCAAGAGAGTTGAGAGAAGAATTGAGAGAAAAGTTTATGAGATTTTTGGGTGAATTGAAGTTATGAGAGAAAAAGAGGGAAAAAAGTATATATAGTTTAAATGGTGAAATGTCAAAAATGCCCCCGACGTATCTCTTTTTTGCTCATTTTCGGGGAAACATGAATCGGTGCGAAATTCAGAAATAAAACGAACATCACTGTGAAGATGACCAAATTTGTGACTCGTAGCCGCGAGAATCGTCTCAATCCGACAAACGGTGAGGAAATTATGCGCGTTTGAATGACGAGAAAAATCGGTTCATCTGGTGCGACTGTGCAGAATTTTGCGAGTACCATTCAAAGAACGTGATAAAACTCAAACTTCGGCTCGAAATCTGACTTAGCACGTGTGACGAAGAATCGAAGATAACGAAATTTCCGAGTGAATGCCGTCGGAATGGACTTCATACGATAAAAATCAAAGGAGTTATGAATATTCGAACTCGGCGCGACATACTCGAAAACACACTTTTTACCGAAAGAACGTGACGATCCTTAAAATTCTGGGAGTTTTCCGTGCATAATTGGCCCTCGGTCCGAACATATGAAATCTTGGTAATGATAGTACCGAGCACCAGTTAAATTTTCAAGAGAATCCGACGAGTGGATTGTGAGATATGAATTTTTTATTGTCCGAAAACCCTACATTCAGCGCCGTTTTTCATTGCGAAACCTCAAGTAATTTGCAAATATGACAACCTTCCTCAAAGAATTGGCTTCCGAGCCGAACACGAAAGTTGTAGATATTGTCGAAACAGTCGAGGTAACGTGGGAACTTAGCTCATATCACCTTCCAAATAGGACTTGTGAATTTTCTCGTATTTACACTGTTTAAACCATTTTTCACACCGTATCTTCTTAAACCCATGAAAACTCTTTAATATTTTTCTTCAATTTTTGAATGACGAAATAAACGTCATTATTAACTTATAGCTCAAATAAAGAGGGCAAATTTTGGGGTGCAACACCTATGAAGGAGACTTATCAAAAATCAAACATCCCGCTGAATGTAATATCAAAATAAACAGTTCAGGCAAAAGTTAGGGATAACAAAGTCAAAAAAGAGGTTGCTAAAAATCCTCGACAAAAGAAAACATTTCAAAAGAGGTCACTGCAAATCCTTGACAAAAAGAAAGTATTACAAAAAAGGATGACTGTCTGTCCAAATTAAACTTCTGATACTTTAACCATCATCAAATATCAATGTTACAACTTCAAGCTTTGTTAAGGCTTAAACGCAGAATTAACTGAGCATGGGATCGAAGAACATCACGAAGATTGGGATGGGTACAAATAAATTTTGAGCCATCATCTTTTGTTTCTTAAAACTATGAACAAAGCCACGTTACAACCCTTGAAAGTCCTAACTGAAGCATGGTTAGTTCGAAAGCATACTATCGCCAAAAAGGTTTCCTGACTCCTTAAGGTTTGCAATAAATGCTGAGTTGATATCTCGTTTTACAAACGTCACATTTTTAAACATCACGCTTTTACATCTCCTGTTTTAATGCTTTTCTAAAAACAAGACAGACATATGCATTGCATCTCATGATTTCATTATTAAACATATTCTGCTACATAATTTCAAATGTTAGCATCAGGAAGAAGTTGCACAGGGTACAACTAATGACCAAAAGTTATCTCGATAGACAAAATCACTTCATGAACCAATGTCTCCTACGTATACAAAGGGGCATGGCATGGTTTATCCGATCGATCTGGGGAAATCAGATAAAGATTCCGAGAATCTCTCAAAGAATGCCAATCAATCTAAGGCTATCAGGTCAAGATTCCAAGAATCTCTCAAGAATGCGAGACAATCAGGGGGCGTGCATCCAAGGGGATCTGAAGCTACTTCCCAAATCAACGTGGGGCATCTTCCTAAGTCTATGATTACTAGGGGCATGTCACCCATAGTGCACATCTCATAAAGTCCCCACGAGGCGAATCTTTTCAAAATCCCTACTAGCATGGACAAATCTATGCAAGTCCAGTTTAACACTTCGATTAATACTCGTTGGCAAGTTCTAATCAATACCAGGCCAGGAATGATAGGTTCAATGATCACTAGGGGCAGGATTCAAGGCATCCATGGTTTCCTACAGCTCCAATTCCACAGGATCATATCCCCACAAAGTAATCTTCAAGAAGATATCTCCAAAAGCTCTCTTCCCAACAGAGATTCAACTCCCCAACGGGGTTTACATCTTCAAACACTGTCGGTTCTCCGATACAAGGTCATCCATCCCTCTCATCCCCATACAGGTTACATTTAGATCAATCATTCAAAGCTACTGTTCATCCCCAAGCAGAGAACAGAGATTCCCAGCGGTGTATCTTCAATACAAGATCAGGCATCAGAATCACAAGAATACAGAGATTTATTTTCTCAAAACACTCCAAATAGCATAATTCATAGTCATACATCACATGCATATCCATACATTACATATAGAAATTCATAACAAAACATACAAAGTTTCCTCATTTATTTTGAGGACTTCATCTCATTCATTACATGCATCATAAACATTGCATAAAACCGACATTGTTATCAAGTGAATGTTATCTTACAGGTACATTATAGAGATAATCAAAACAACAATTCAAATCTAACATTCATTCAAGGCAAATCCTAACGTACGGCTCATTTTGACAATTATCAAAACATTGGATTCGGTCTAAAGTACGACCCATCCTTGGCAGCCTAACGTACGGCTCATTCTGATACTTCTCAAAACAGTGGATATAGTCTAATGTACGACTCGTCCAAGTTCAACCTAACGTACGGCTCATTCGGTTACTTCTCAATACAAAGGATTTAGTCTAGTGTACGACTCATCCTAGGATACAACCTGACGTACGGTGTATTCTGACAACTATCAAAACAGGGGACCTGGTCTAACGTAAGACCTATCCTACAGCCTAACGTACGGCTTATCCATACATTTATCAATGCAATCGGACCGAGTCTAATGAATGAATCGTCCTAAAGACATCCTAACGTACGACTTACTTATCCAGACATTTATCAATGAAAATTGGATCCGGTCTAACGTAAGACCCATCTTTCAGCCTAACGTACGGCTTTCCAGATATTTATCAATGCAAATTGGATTCGGTCTAACGTACAACCCATCCTTCAACCTAACGTACGGCTTTTCCAGACATTTATTAATGCAATCGGACCCAGTGTAACGTATGACTCGTCCTACAGTACAGTCTAACGTACGGCTTACTTATCCAGGCATTTATCAATGCAATCGGATCCGGTCTATCGTACGACCTATCCTTCAGCCTAACGTATGGCTTATCCAGACATTTAACAATGCAATTGGACCTAGTCTAGCGTAAGAGTCGTCCTAAAGAATAGCCTAACGTACGAATTACTTTGACACTTATCAATACGGTGGATTCAGTCTAACGTACGACTCATCCTAAGTATATCCTTCATATACAGTCTAACGTACGACGTATTCTGACTCTCAAATTTATCAAGCTAGATGGCATCTTTAAGCCCATCTCAATCGAATCTCTCTATATCCTGGTGGCATCATTAAGCCCACTTCGTATCTTCCGCTGATGGCATCTGTAAGCCCATCTCCGACATAAGTTCTAGTATCAATAATTCACTTTTGACACTCACTCAAGACACAAACAAATTGTGATACTACATCCTGGGTCTTTTTTCAGAGATAAATCAGAAACAATCCAGGATCTGAATCAGTCACTACAAACAGTGCTGACGTGATCGACATTCAAATTGACGTTCAAAAGTCATGACAATGAAGTCACGACAATGGAGTCACAATAATGGAGTCACGACAATTGAGTCACGACAATGGAGTCACGACAATTGAGCCACGACAATGGAGTCACAACGATTGAGTCACGACAATGGAGTCACGACAATTGAGTCGTGACGGTTGAGTCACGATAATTGAATCATGACAATAGGGTCGCAACAATGATCCCGACGCTCAGGGCAATCGAGCCAACAAACCTCTCTCAATACTCCGAGTTCGGATACATTCTAATGTTTGACCCATTTTGACTTCCATCCTATCAGAAACTATATGGAATCTTTAAGCCCATCTCCGAGAAACGCCTCTCAATACTTCAAGCTCGGATATAGTTTAACATACGACTTATTCTGACTTTCGTATTTATCCAGATTAAATGGCATATTTAAGCCCGTCTCATACATCTTTTCCAACACTTGGACGGCATCTTTAAGCCCGTCTTCGGCAAAAGTCCCTACTTCAGCTAGGGCAAATTCTTGGGTATTCTAGTATTCAATCCTCTTCTACCTTCAGATTCCGACAGGCACACATGCCAATCTACATCCTCAGGTATAAGAAGATTGAACAGGGGCAGCTGTCATACCCCAAAATTTGCCCATCATATTTCAAGCTATTTGGATTCACCTGACTTTCAAATACTCAAGAGCTACAAAGGAAATGGCCATACTCATCCTTCTCCTAAGCGAAAGGTCCCCAACTAGGGTTTTGTTTCTTCTCAGGGAAAAGAGATTTTTGACACCTCAAGTGGACTTCATGGCTTCCTATGTGCTTCAAAGAATCCCCATATTAATTTTCAAGCTTTGATTCACAAGATTGCTCAGTCAATGGTTCAAAGGGTCAACAGTCGACTATGCTAGGTCAAAAGTCAACTATGGTCAAATCACAGTCAAAACTCCTTATTTTTGGTCAACATCAATATTTTGAAGTCACATTCATCATTTGATCAATGGTTGATCATGATTCATCAAGGAAAGCTCAGAAATCCACAAAAGTACAAGTTACTAAATTAGGGTTTTGAACTGAAGGTCAACCCATCTTTGACTGGCCATAAGTCTCTCATACTTTATCAGAAATTCCACAACCAAAGCTCATTCTCAAGGAAATTGAGTTCTCTACAACTTTGATGTTGGGCTCAAGACCAAGATATGCATCATTTGAGAGATATGGACCAAGACATTATAGGTCCTTCTAAATGTCAACAAAAAGTCATCTTTTTGCAAAGAAGTGTACATGAACATGGAAACTTCAATGAAGATGACACCAAATGGATATTTTAGAGGACTCTTTGAGCTTTCTAAAAAGTATAAGAACACCTTCATATGATTAAAAATGAGGAAGATATGCTTGGTACAAGTTGGTCAATTTTCAAGAAAAGTGTGAAAACCTAAATGATCAAATTCAAAGTTTTGAGTAATGGGCCTTAACATTTGTTTTGTCCACGTGATTTTGTGTCCAAAAGAGACCCAATGGTCAATTTATATTATTATTATGATATATATTTTATTTATACTTGATTTTTATCATTTAAAAGTCAAATAAAATCAAATAAAATCATAAAATAGTGAAATCAATTATGTGATTTATTTTTAATCATATAAAAGGTCCACATATTAATATAAAGAAGACCAATTTCGTTTGGCATAGTTATGGAGAGAGATGATCCAAAAGAAGAAAGAATATATGATTTTTAATCAAATTTCTTATCTTCCCAATTATATGATTTCCTTCCTAAACTAATGACCCAATATTGTCTCTTATATAAACACAAGAATATTCAGTAGTTGGGGGGACGAATAGGAGAGCAAGGACCAAGGTTGCAAAGTCACAAAAATTATCAAGTGAGAAGTTTGTGTTCCTCTTTTCAGACCCATTCCAAGCCAAACAATCTTCCCAATCGTTTCTCCAGGTATCATAGGGTAAGATTGAACTATGGTTTAGGCCTTACAACACGTATCATGGTTATGACATGTTCATATTTTTGTTCATGCATGTTTGAATTTCGTTTGTTGTGTTCTAACGCGTTTCAACAGATTCTAATGGTATAGTTGAGTTCCATGTGTGATTTAGAGAAGGTATGGATCATTGAGACGGAACCATAACGCGTAGGTTGAAACCCACCATGGCTAGGGCACAAAGTTGGTCTCTCTTCGTGTTCATACTTACAACTGTTTTTAGGCCCAAAAGACCACACCATTGAATTTGTAGCGTCCTATTTGGTAGATCTGGGCGCTCTTGTTCTTCCACTAACACGTTTTATGAGCTCTTGTTTGTTTCCAGAAACGCAGGAAAAATTCGCAGGAAAAAGCATAGCTAAATCCGGAGGAATTTCCACAGGGCTGGAGGAAGAGGAGGATGAATAGTGGCATATGAACGCGTGGAGCTTTCAAATGGTATTACTGGCCGGTCAAAGTTCCTGCGCATCTCTCCTCACCTGATTGGTAAGCGCACAACGATAGCACAGCCGGCGGAGAGTATGGTCCTTTTAACTTCAAAGACATGGGTTCGAACCCAAGGTCTTTTACAGTTTTTATTTGAGTTTCTTTGCATGCAGATCCGGTACTGTGCTCAAACGCGAGACCTCCCTAAGCCTTCAACCATGAGCATTCAGATCTCTACCTAAGCCAGATCAAGGGTCTCAGAGCGCGTGACCACCATGAACCTTCGTGGATTCAACATAGGGAATCCTATGCCCCCATTTATTCTTGTTTTTGTTTATTCTTTGTTTTTCCTTTAGTTTAGTTTATTTGTTTTAATTAACTAATTCACCTTTAACCATTAAAATTAACCCTTTAACAATTAGGATTAGGATTTTATTCCTTTCATAAAAAAAATCAATCAACAAAAATCACAAAAAATATGGTTGTTTTAAATTAATTTGATTTTATTTCTTAACTAATTTTAGTTAATTAGGATTAGTTGTCCTTATTACTTCAGGGTATTAATTTAGAATTAGCATTAGTTAAATAATTAAATTAACTTAGGTTTTCACTTAACCTCCTTAAAACCTGATTTTTTCCAACTCGATTCTTCTTCTCACCTCACACTCCAATGAATGTCGCTTGCTTGTTTCGAATTTCCGTCTTTTATTTATTTATTTATTTAAATTCTAGAAATCGATGTATAGTCGCAAGGTTATTTTGTAAGAGCGTAGGAACCTTTACTTTCCGCATTTTACTTTCTGCACCATATAACTGCGATATACTTGTTAGATGTATGGCTAATAAGATTGCATGAGAAGATTAAAATCAACCGTTAGCTCACTAACTTCAAAATAAATAACTGAATCTAACACACTCTTGTTCACACCCTCACCTTTAGGGTTTCTTCTCTTGGTTTCCTTTCGGAAAATAATAGTCAAGTCCCTCGACGTGTAGGGATACCATAGCACATGCTGCCTACGATTAAAAATCATCATTGACCCTTCAGAATAAAGATCATAGTCCCTTCGAGTTGCCTACGATGAAATGATCTCGTCCCTCGATTTGCCTTCGATAAATGATGATAGTCCCTTCGGATTGCTAAGGTATCTCTACTGGTTGCCTAAATGACTATTCACATCTCATAGGACTTCCTACCCTCTTTATGGTATGGATAGCCCCTATGACGATTCGATGACCCTTCGGTGACCTGCACATCCAATGTATAGGACTACCTACCCTCATATGGTATGGATAGTACTATCGCTCAAGGAAAGTCTTTAGAATAGGAAAGACCTCACGAACTTAGGGTAGGACCTCTTAAGGGCTTGCTCACAACAAATCGACAAATGCTTTTCACACACCTGTTTTCTAACATTGTCTTTTCATACATTTTCAAAACAAAACTTTTTTTCTAAACACACACAACACTTTTCAAACATTTCAAAAAAACAAAGTGAGCTAAGCAATTAAGAGCCCATATATAACCATGGATGCAAATGGTGCTTATGAAGGATAGAAAAACACTTAGAAAGGGGGGGGGGGTTGAATAAGTGTGACTTTAAAAACTCTTAAGATAAAAACAATGAACACAATTATTTTTATCCTGGTTCGTTGTTAACGAAACAACTCCAGTTCACCCCCTTAGAGTGATTTACCTCTACTGAGGATTTAATCCACTAATCAATCTGATTACAATGGTTTTCCACTTAGATAACCTCTAAGTCTTCTAGAGTATACTGATCACAACTTGATCACTCTAGGAAATCACCACTTAGATAACCTCTAAGTCTTCTAGAGTCTACTGATCTAACTGATCACTCTATGAACCTTTTACAATCAATGTAAAATAAAGTTTACAAGAGTTTGAATTGCTTCTTATCAAGCTATAATCACAACAGTGATATTTCTCTTAAGTTCTAAACTTAACACTCACTAAATATTACAAGAGTTTGTGAGGTTGAAGATGAAGTTCGTGAGCTTTAATTTTGACAGCGCTTTGGTATATTTCACAATAGTTGGTTCTACGCTTCTGATCAGAACTTCCATATTTAAAGGCGTTTGAGAAGATGACCGTTGGTTTGCATTTAATGCATTGCATGAATAGTACAACGCTGCATTTAATGTTTCACACTTTTGTCAGCTACCTCGAGCCATGATTTTGCTGCTTTTACTGACTTTGCCGTTTGTAGCTTCTAACGTTCCTTTTGTTAGTCAGAGATTAGACTTAATAGCCTGTCATCTAGTACTTGCTTCTGATCTCAGATTTGTGAATACAACGTTTGAATAATTAGAGTCAATCAGCTTGGTGCAGAGCATCTTCTTGTCTTCTGACCTTGAAGAGCTTGAGCGTGATACTATTCAGAACATCAGTGCTTCTGCTTCTAACTTCATGTTCTTCTGATGCTTCATAGTCCATGTTGTGAGGCCAAGGTGTTGTTTTCATGACGTCAAAACATTGTGAATCAACTGCAACTAAAATAGAATCTCAAAAACCAAGCTAGTGCAATCAACACAGGTAGCTTTGGCCACAAGACATTAATAGGTCGACTCATGGAAGCAATAGGTCGACCTATTACAAGGTGATTCTGAAAGATTCTAAGTAAAGAGTGAATGCGTCTACGCATTACATGCATAGGTCGACGCATAGAACTTTGAGGTTATCTCGGGTATGCGCATGCTAACCCTTCAGGTCGACGCATCAGCTTTTGAACCTCAAATTGCGTCGACGCATGGATGGAGCAGGTCGACGCACAAGACTTTGGGGAACTCACGGGAATGCCCACGCCGACCCTTCCGGTCGACGCAAGTGTCACACATCCCTTTTTTTCAGGTGCAACAAACTCAATAGGTCGACCTATGCAGAGAGCAGGTCGACCTGTCGCTTATTAATCTGGTTTTTCTGCTGTGTTCAAATTGGTTTATGCATCAAGTGTGGTATAAATACTCAAGTGATCATTCAATAGCAAAATAACAAGAAACGTGAAATATAGACTCAGCTTCTTCTCATCTTCAACCTTTCGCTTATTGATCGAGAATCACACATAATCATCTTTCTCGATCGAAGTAAGGAACGTGTGTTGATAAGGTTCGACGGTAGAGTTTGTCTTGTTCGAGATTCGACGGTAGACATTCATCTTGTTCGAGTGAAGATTGTTGAGGGTGTTTCTTGTATAAAACCTTAGGGTTTTTCCTTCCTCATCAAAGATTTTGTTCGAAGGTTTTTGACGATCGATTTGCTTTGGTAATCAATTCAGCCGTGCATAAGGGTTTGAGAGATTGAAGATCTACTCAACAAACTTGCTACAACCGGAGGATTGAGAAATGAACGATCGGGGTCTTGATCGTGAAGATCTTAGACATTGACTTGATTCGACTTGAATCAAGGGGAGGATCGAATTGTATTTCAATTTTACTGCATTATTGTAGTTGGTGATTGGTACTTTCTATCCTTGTTAAACATTTTGCAATCAAATAAAACTTTCCTAATTTCATTTGAAATTAGGGGCAGACGTACTCCTGCGAGGACGATAGAGGAACTGCCTAAACAAATATCGTGTTCCTTATCGCTTTTACTTTATCGCATTTTCACTTGTTTTCGTTTATTTCCATTATTGAACAAAAACTAAGGTTAGGTAAAATATCGATCACCAAGTGTTCGATAAAATTACTCAATCAAATTTTTGTTCATATTTTAGTGAAAACGTTCATTGTGAGTAATATACCATATAGTGTGTAATTGAGACAATCGAGATATTCGTTAAAACGTAATTCATCACTTGTCATTCTCATCCGTTCGGTTTATTGCACATATCCGGTCCCCGATAACATAATCATCTTAGACGATTAAGTGATTCAGGGAAGTCACGTTTCAAATAGCTAAATTTTTCTTAGGTCGAGAAAGGTGGTCTATTCACCCCCCTCTAGACCAGTCCTATCGTCTAACAAGTGGTATCACGAGCTCCGGTTCATTCTAGTGCTTGATATAACTTTTTAGAAAATGGAGAACGGTCAAAAAGGGGCGTATACTAAAGCGCCTGTTTTCACTGGAGAAAACTATAGTTATTGGAAAGACTGTATGTGCATTCATATCAACTCCGTTGATAGAAAATTTTGGGATGTCATCGTCAATGGTCCTATGGCTATCACCATAACCAACAATGTTGGCATCACAAGACCTAAACCTCAAGCACAATGGGATGAAAAAGATGAAAAGAATTACGGGTATGATTGGAAAGCTAGAAACATGATTATAGCTTCCTTAGGGGTCGATGAGTACTTTCGTGTGTCGCATTGCCAATCGGCTAAGGCAATGTGGGATGCATTACAAGTCGCCCATGAAGGAACTAATGATGTTAAGCTAGCTAGAATCAATACTTTAACGCAAGAGTTTGATCTCTTTCATATGAAGCATGGTGAAACCATTGCGGATATGCAAAAGAGATTTTCTCACATTATAAATCGATTACACACATTGGGACATATTACTCCCAATGTCGTAGCTACTAACAAAGTTTTGAGATGTCTTAGTAGGGAATGGCAACCGAAGGTCACGACAATCAAAGAAGCCAATGATCTCACTACATTGGATCTCACAGCCCTATTCGGAAAGCTTGAAGAACATGAGCAAGACCTCATGAACCTAAACAAGCACGAAAAGAAAGAAAAGAAAGAAAAGTCAAAGGACACGGAAAAGAAGTCCATCGCTTTAAAGGCTTCAAGTTCTAAGTCATCCACCAAAGATACATGTGATAGTGAGTCTAGTGATGAAGATGAAAGTCCGGATGAAGATATGGGATTATTTGTAAGAAGGTACAACAAATATCTTCGAAAGAATGAAATTAAGCACTCGGACAACAATCTAGTTGATTATAGACGTCAATCAAAGTCTAACAAGCAAGATGAGTAAAAGAAGACTAAACTTAGAGGATCTTGTTACAACTGTGGAAAACCCGGTCACTACAAACCGGATTGCCCTTCACTAAAGAAAGATAAGACCAAAAGTAAACCTCAAAAGAAGCAACCAAAAGGACGAAGAGCCTACATCGCTTGGGAAAGTGATAGTGACTCATCTAGCAAAGAAAGCTCAAGCGATGAAGAGGAAACCGTCAACCTATGTCTCATGGCACATCAAAAGAAGAAAAAGATTGTGGAATGTCTTCAGCCATCCGAAAGAAGATGGTTTCTAGATAGCGGATGCTCAAGACATATGACGGGTGACTTATCTTTATTCTATGACTTTGTGGCTAAGAAGAAAGGATTTGTGACTTATGGTGATAACAACAAGGGAGCAATACTCGGTAAAGGTAGTGTAGGTAATCCCTCTTCTACTACTATCTCTGACGTCCTTCTAGTTGAGGGCCTTAAACACAATCTTATTAGCATCAGTCAATTATGCGACAAAGGATATTCAGTATCATTTTCTAAAGAAAGTTGCATAATTCGAAATGATGACAAGAAAGATGATGTGTTCAAAGGCTTGAGGGTAAATAATGTATACATGCTTGATCTAAATGATGTATCCTCGATTGAAGCAAAATGTCTAGCAACAATGAGTGAAGACTCATGGCTTTGGCATAGACGTTTGGCTCACGTCAACTTTGATTTGCTTAATAAAATCGTCTCAAAAGATTTAGTGTCCGGCCTACCTAAAATAAAGTTTTCCAAAGATCACCTATGTGATGCGTGCCAAATGGGGAAGCAAACGAGGATCTCTTTTAAATCTAAAAACATTGTTTCAACTACAAGACCTCTTGAACTTCTCCATATGGACCTCTTTGGACCATCTAGAATAAAAAGTCTAGGCGGAAACTATTATGGGTGTGTCATAGTTGATGACTTTTCTAGATATTGTTGGACGATTTTCTTAGCAAATAAAAGTGACACCTTCTCCGCATTTGAGAAATTTGCCAAGTTAATTCAAAATAAATTAAACACTAACATAGTATCCATCCGAAGTGATCATGGAGGTGAGTTTGAAAACCATCTCTTTGAAGAGTTTTGTGGCAATCATGGCATTAATCATAATTTCTCCGCACCACGAACTCCCCAACAAAATGGAGTTGTGGAATGTAAAAATCGTGTGTTGGAAGAACTTGGGAGAACTATGATTAATGAACATGGGCTTCCAAAATATTTTTGGGTCGATGCCATTAATACGGCTTGTTATGTTCTGAATAGGATCCTAATACGTCCTATTCTAAACAAAACACCGTATGAACTCTTAAAAGGGAGAAAACCGAACATTTCTCACCTTCATGTATTTGGATGTAAATGCTTTGTTCTAAACAATGGAAAGGAAAGTCTTGGCAAGTTTGATGCAAAAGCGGATGAGGGTATCTTTCTAGGATACGCTCAATCTAATAAAGCCTTGTCGCTACCGCGAAAAATGGATCAGAGTCGCCACTAATATATTTATCCCATAAGGGAAAGGAATACCAGGAAACCTAACTCAGAATAAGAACAAGGTCTTTCGACCAGAGAATAGGGTACGGGAGTCGGTTACGCAAAGGGGAAGGTGCTAGCACCCCTCACGCCCATCGTACTTGATGGTATCCACCTATGTTTGTTTCTATCTAATGGGTGTATCTATGTCTAAAACTAAATGCGAATGAATGCAAAAGAAATACGGGGAAAAGAAGGAATTATTTACAAATGTGCTCGCTTAGGCCCCGCGACCCAATGCCTACGTATCCCTTACAAGGAATCAGAGCGACCGTAGTTCGGCTAAATATTTTCTTTTTATTTTGTGTTTTTTAGTTGGGCGGAGTTAACGCTCGCGCTCTTGCATAAGGGGACAGCCTAGGATGCAATAGAGCGGAGATAACAATGCCCTTAAGAAAGGAGAGAAGAGAGAGAGTTTGAGTGTTTCGAGGAAATCCCTAAGGCAAGGGAAACTCGAGTTACTCTTTGGTTTGTGTCTTTTAGAATTTGGGAACTTACGCCCGAATGGTTCCCTAAAGCAAGGGAGATCCAAGCACTCGAATGATTCCCTAAAGCAAGGGAGATTCAAGCTTCCATTCCCTTTTTAATGATTTTCACTTTTTTATTAATGTTTTTTAAGCATTTTCTTTGTATTTTTTAGAGGGATTTTATTTTGATATTATTAAGTGTTTTAAAGTTGAAAAGAAAAAGAATGAGAAAGGGGGTGACTAACCTAATCAAGTCTAGCCTAATTGTTATTATTTACAAGTCTAAGTCATAATCAAGGACTAAACTAAAATATAAGGGAAATACTAAGGAGAAAATTGTTTAAGTTGACTAAAGTCAACTTTAACAACTAGGGGTATTTTAGACATTTCTCAAAATATGAAAATATTCACAAAATATAAGAGAAAAATCTAAACTAAAAATGAAAATATTCACAAGCAATTTTTGTAGTTTTTATCATGTAGAAATTATTTTTAAGAATTAAAACTAAAAAAAAACTATGTATTTTTATTATTTAACAACCAATCAAAATTAAAGAAATTCAAATATTAAAATTCTAAAAAAACTAAGTATTCATAAAATTCTAATTGAATAGAAAAATATTTTTTGTCATTTATTTTATTTAAGCAAAAATCAATTAACAAGTAAAAGAATATAAAAGAAAACTACTATTTTTATTTGCTTTTATATAGTCAGCTAGGGGTGTATCAGTAAAAAGAAAATGAACTAAATCTATGTTATAGCATGCATTGGGCCTACAGTGAAGGGAGTAGAAAACGAAATTATCAAGCCCAATCAACAAAATCACGCGCAGTGTTAATAAAATGGGTGTACAGTTCAGTAAAACACATCTCCAGCCCAAGTATCAATTGAAATCAAAGCCCAATTTATTTACTTCACTTTGCATCATTTTCATTTTTATTATTCCACATACCACAGGCCTGCACTAAGGTATTTGTATCAATAAATGAACATGATATCAACTGGTCACAGAAACTTAAGTCACTACATGACAAGGAAATTATCTTGACTAATTAAAACTCAACAACGCACAAGCCCATGATTATAATACAACGAAATTGCCAAGAAATGGGAAAAACGGACCAATTGCAGCGTGCCACGTAAGCTGACGGAGAGGGAATATAAAACGAAATGCAGACGCCAGAGAGAAGCTCCGGTCGTCTTCTCCGGTTGCACCACCACCGGCGTGGCCTCGACACGCCCAGAAACGAACGCATCCACCACTGTCCGACTCGGATTTTCGTGCTGAGCACGAATCCGTTGTTAGTTTCCCTTAACTCTTCCTCTATCTTTCATACCGAAGCCAAACTCAAAGCTCTAAACCACTTAAACCTCACCTCAGAGAGATTGAACACTAACAAAACAACTCCATCATATGTGCTGAATTCATACACAGTATTCATACTCAAAAGAAGCAACCAACTCTCAACATGAATCAAGAATGAGATTATGCAAAATCAATATGCAACATACAATATGCCCTAATATGTTCAACTATCATGCCGAGAAAGATCAGAAACACGCACCTGAACGATTCTTGGATCAAAGTTTAAGAGAACCTCTACAAGTTGCTTCCTTGATTCTTGATGCTAAAACTCAAAGCGAATTCAATCTTCCGGGAAATACACTCAGAGGCTTTTGTATGGTTTAGATGCGGTCGAATCTTGGAGATAACCGACGCGAAGGGATTGAGAAAGAGTGAAGATTAATGATGAGGACGATGATTATATAGAGTTCCGATGAGAGTTATGAGTTTTCTTTGATGATTGTTGAAGGTGATGACGATTCGTGTTGGAGGTACATGAATGGTGGTGATTGATGAAGATGATGGAGATCCGAAATGAAGAAGATGCTGATTGATATTGAAGGTGAAGTTTTGATGGTAGTGAGAGTTTGTTGTGGTGGCCGGAGTTAGTTGTTTCAGTTGGTTATGGTGGCCGGAGGTGGTTGATGAGAGAAGAAGATGTGAGAGGAGAGGAGAGAAGATGAGTGAAAGGAGGGAATGAAGGTGAGAGTTTTTTGAAACTGGAAAAATGAAGCGTGTCTTGTGAATTTGTGAAGAGTTTGGTTTATATATGGTTGGTGTGGGTGCATGAGTGTTACGGTATGGCTCATGTAGTTTAGCACTTGTTCACAAAACTTAGCATGCAAGTGTTATATTGTATATTTGTAGTGAACTCTTCTTCTTTTTTCATGTGTAGAGAAAATTGCATGGCTGTATGGGGAAATGATGGTGAGGCTGTAGCTGATTATTTCTTTTTTTGTAAATTTAATACACAAGTAACAAGTTTATGTATATAGAGCAAAGTCTTTTGTTGCATTATGTGTGCATGGATTTTGTAGTAACCTTTTTCCACTTTATGTATGCAGCCTTTGGTTTTGACCAAAATGAAGTAAGGTGAGTGGTGCTGATGGATTTCACATGCATGCTACAACATTTTGTGGCTCGATGCTTTGTTGTTGTGGGTCACCTATGATGCTCACTTTATTCCTATCTCTCTTCCTGAACACTTTCTTAGCATAAACTCGGGTTCAAATTCAAAAGGACATGGAAGGGAGTAACAATGATGTTAAAGATTAGTTGAAAAAATGGTTGCAAGTATGGGAAAAATGGTTGGGATCCTGTTGTGTCATGCCCTCAACATCTGCGCGCGTGCCTTAAGCCCTTGGCCTAGCAAGATGCCTGACCTCAAACTTATGGACACATGACTTTGAAGTCTCTCATTTTACTCAATGCTGGACTACCAATTGTGACCCTGGACTTGTTTGAAAGAGAACATGGCAAGGAATGGTTTAGTAACAAGTTTGATCCATATGGAGACTTGTAGGGCCTTAAAATTAATGTTAAAAATGGCACGCCAAGTGTTTGACAAAATGAAGGTGCGTGACCTGGATTTCTGCCCAGCTAGATGCCCAACTCTGATCAGTGTGAGGGTGCTACTTTGGAGCTTCATAACGGATCCAATACTTATCCCAATAACTCAATTATTGATTCATTGTGTAGAGAACATGGAGGAGAAGATATTCATAACAATTTTGAACTTGATGAATGCTTGTAGTGATCTTAAACTGGCTTCCAATATTGCACACCACGTGTTTGATGAATTGCTTGCGTGTGCCCAGAAATTTGCCTTGCAACTTGACTTGTATTCTAATGAAAATGTTCAACTTCAAACCTCCATAACTTTTGATCCAAACTTCAAATGGAAAAACTTCCAACTACAAATTTGTAGAGGACCATGAGATGAGAATTTTTTATGTTGACCTTGTCTTGAAATATTTCCATCTGCCATGTGTAAAATGGTGCTGAAGTGGACTAATCATCCTGCCTTAAAATGTCAAAATATTTTCTAAGTGTGAAAACTTTCCTTTTTTAGCATAATTTCCCAAAATGGCAACTTTGACAATTTCTTGATTTTATTTATTTCCTTGAATTTCTTTGACCGATTTTCCCCCGAAATTCAACATTTGACATTTGACCCTGATTTTGACCAAAAAGTCAACTTTTCCTGATTTTTCTGACTCCGGATGAATTTCCCGATTAATTCGCTTCTGATATGATTCTCGATCAATTTTCAACCAAAGAAACTCCAATGCATGATATTTCTTCAAGGAAACCATACTTCACATCCAAAAATCGTCTCCTGATTAAATCTTGACCAAAAAGTCAACAGGGTTGACTTTGATCAAAGCCCCAATTTGAAAATCCTAATGAACCTGAAATTTGTATCTTTTAACCAGAGCTTTGACTCGGAGAGAATGAAACCCTGTTTTTAAGAAGACTTCAATGGGAATGAGGCTCTGTAATCGGACTTCAAATCTGATCCTTCTTAACCAAGAATTTCCTCAACCTCAGCCTCTTTTTGTCAATTTCCTTGAACAATAACAATGATATGAATGAATGTATCGAATGGATGACCTACATGAGGTATGCACATGAATGTGATATGAAAGCTAATTGGGTATAAATAAGTGGGCAAATTTTGGGGTGCAACAAGCCTATAGAGTATACAACAAAAGGTTACATATTGTTGAAGAGTCCGTACATGTCTCTTTTGATGAGTCTTGTCCGAAAGTTGTCGGAAAAGGTAGTGTTCTTAATGGTGCAGGTGTCTCAACTGAGAGTTTACTTAATGATCCGGATGCCAAGCTTGAGAAAGATAAAGAATCCCTCTTACCCGAGAATAATAAAGAGGAAGTGGATCAAACACCTAAAGAGAAAGAAGAAGATCAACCAAGCGAGAAGAGTGATCTTCCTCTTGCATGGAAATCTTCTAAGGACCATCCTATAGAGAACATTCTATGAGACATATCAAAAGGGGTGACAACACGGTCAAGGATGAGTAACTTTTGTTTTTATTATTCTTTCGTCTCTCAAATTGAACCTAAAAACTCAAAAGATGCATTAGTCGATGAGCATTGGTATTTAGCTATGCAAGAAAAGAGAAATGAGGTTTGGGACCTTGTCCCTCCTCCACGAGACCATCGAGTAATTGGCACTAAATGGGTGTTTAGGAACAAACTAGACGAAAACGGTATCATCACTCGCAACAAGGCCCGTCTTGTTGCTCAAGGGTATAGCCAAGAGGAAGGGATCGACTATGAGGAGACCTATGCTCCAATCGCCCGACTTGAAGCAATTCGCTTGTTAATTGCATTTGCATGTTCACAAAACTTTAAGCTTTATCAAATGGATGTTAAGAGTGCTTTTCTAAATGGGTTTATTAATGAAGAGGTTTATGTATCTCAACCTCCCGGATTTGAAAACGTTGATTATCCTGATTATGTTTATAAACTTAAGCGTGCCTTGTATGGTTTAAAACAAGCTCCTAGAGCTTGGTACGAGCGGCTTAGTAATTTTCTAACTAATCAAGGTTTTTCAAGAGGGAAAGTTGATACTACCCTATTCATTAATAGACATGAAAAGCATTCAATATTAGTTCAAGTGTATGTGGATGATATTATCTTTGGTTCTACTAACATGACTCTTGTAAAGGAGTTTTCTAAGCTTATGCAGGGAGAATTTGAAATGAGCATGATGGGTGAACTAAACTACTTCCTTGGACTTCAAATAAAACAACTAAAAGAAGGAACGTTTGTGAGTCAAACCAAGTATTGTCAAGAACTCATCAAACGGTTTGATATGGAAAAGTCCAAGGCCATTGACACTCCTATGCCTACCGCAGTAAATCTTGATCGGGATGAACATGGTAAGCCGGTTGATGTAAAAAGGTATAGAGGTATGATCGGTTCCCTACTTTACCTTACCGCTTCTCGTCCCGATATTATGTTTAGTGTATGCATGTGTGCAAGATATCAATCATGTCCCAAGGAGTCTCACTTAAAAGCCGTTAAGCGCATACTTAGGTATCTTGTAGGTACAACTAAGCATGGCTTATGGTTCTCCAAAGGTAGTGATTGCTCTTTGGTTGGATATTCCGATTCCGACTTTGCCGGGTGCAAATTGGATAGGAAAAGCACTAGTGGAACATGTCACTTCTTTTCAAATTCCTTGGTTAGTTGGCATAGCAAGAAACAAGTGTCAGTTGCTTTGTCAACCGCTGAGGCGGAATATGTGGCGGCTGGTAATTGTTGTGCTCAAATACTTTGGCTCAAGCAACAGTTACTTGACTTCAATGTCAAGCTTGATCATATTCCTATCTTTTGTGATAACACAAGTGCTATCAATCTAACCAAAAATCCTGTCTTACACTCTCGCACTAAACACATAGAAATACGACACCATTTCCTTAGGGATCATGTTGAGAAGGGTGATGTAGTGTTTGAGCATGTTGATAGCAAAAATCAACTTGCCGACATCTTTACAAAACCACTAGCTACCGAGCCCTTCTTTCACATCCGTAGGGAACTCGGCGTCCTTGATATATCGGATAGGTTGCAACTATGAGTAGTTGCATATGCTTTATTTACTATCATTATCTATGCTCTCGCAATGTTTGAAGTGTTCATTAAAAGATATGTGAGGGCTTGTTTCTCATCTCCCTTGTGTAAAGGTAATATCGTTTCAACCTTAAAACTCATTTCATGGTAATGTATCACTATGGTAAAGTTGAAATATGTTCATCAATATGTTTAATCTATGCAAGATTTGGTCATAACATGCATACATTCACTGCATAATGCAAAAATTCTGAAATTTGCAAGCCTTAGGTCGACCTACTCTTTATGTGAGTCGACCTACTCAAAAATAAAATTTAAAAATTTAAGGCTAATGCATCGACGCATCCACTGCATAGGTCGACGCATCGTTCGCAAAATTTCAAAATCAGGTTATTCTTTTTAAAGGGAACACAAAGCTATTTCATTATCTTCCTTCTCCTCTTGCGCCGACCCTCTCCCAAAAACCCTAAGAATCACTCATCTCCTCTCTCTCTCACTCATCCATGGCTTCCCAAAAATCACTGAGAAAGAGAGCAAGCAGAGAAGACTCTTCCTCTCAACAACAACCTGAAGTAGAGGATGCCTTATCTCTCATTCCGGATGCTCTTATGGAATCCTACTCTTCCCACTTCAGAAACCGAAAAGTCATCAAACAATTCATGTTGTTCACCGGAACTCTACGAAGACTTCATCTTCAACAGGTAATGGAACTAATTGAATTTCAACAATTGGGTACTTTTCTTGAATTAAGCCATGAGTACAATGAGGATCTGGTAAGGGTTTTCTATAATGGTATGCAAGGACACTTCCAAGGGAGTTCCTTTAACTTTTAGATGGGTACAACCACATACGCCATCACCGACAACACTTGGAGGCAATTGGGTCTATTTCCACTCCGTGAGAATGCCGTCACGGTAATTGATACAAATGTGATGACCCAATTTGACTATATTGTTGCTCTGAACAACATGTTGCGACGCCCTCATGCTGACCATATAGTCCAAAGCAATTTGTTTCCTCGGTCCGCTACTACAGGTCTCTTAAACATTGTTGACAGAATTCTACAATGGATTGTGGCACGTATCATCCGACCTAAACAAGGTGGATACTCTCGTGTTGACCAACAAGAAGTGTACTTAGTTTGGTTGATTAAGAGCCGAATTCCGGTCAATTGGCCTCATTTTATTGCGAAGCGTATGTTTGAATTAAAAGAATCAGGTAGAGGAACCGCTATTGGATATGCATCTCTCATCCAATGGGTGCTTAACAAAGTCAACATTCCATCTCAGCGGCTTCCAAAGAAGACCATATCCATTGACCAAGAATTCACCAAGAAGACACTGAATATGATGGGATTTTTTTTACAATCGTGCCACGGGTGCCTACAGTGCTGTTCTACGAGGCAACAATCCGGATCTCAATAGAGAAGATAAGGACGAAGTGAACATTGATGAAGAGGAAGACATTGCAGGTGAAGATGAAGATGAAGATGTGGGTGCTGAAACTGGCGGCTCGAATATTACACAATTGATGGAGGCTATGCGTCTTCAACAAATTGAAAATCAAAATTTGATGAATGAGCGCCTAACCACTCTAACCGCTCGTGTCACTGAGCAAGGTGCTCAATTTACCGCCTACTCGACACTTCAAGAGCAAAGGTACAACACGCTCTATGGCATGTTGGACGCCTAGAGCAACCAAATATCCTCCTTCACAAGTGCCTTCATGCAACACTACCCATTTCCTCCAGTTCATTCGTCTCAACCACCACCATCGGCTCAAGAAGGAGATGATGATGCAAATGCCTAGTGTTCTCTTTAATTTTCTTTGCATTCAACATTTCCATATTGTCATGAACATTTTATTTGTATTTTGTGACTTAATTTTATCTTCTGCTAGACATCATTCTACCGTACTTTGTGTTTGTGTAAGGATTTGAATTGAGCTATGTGCTCATTATCGTTTAGCTATTTATGTTATATTGCCGCTTATTTTATCATTCAGCATTGTTTTATGTGAATGAATGCTTTATGATTATGATTGCAAAAGGGCTTAGAAATGATCAAAACTTAACTATGTTATTCCACCATATATGTATAATACTGCCTCTCTCTTTTTGATGTTGTCAAAGGGGGAGAAAACTGAGTGAATCAGCAAGAAATGGAAAACACATGCACCAAGATAGGGGGAGCATACAGAAAGGGGGAGCAAGAACCTCGGTTAAGCAATGCCTCGATACAAAGATTCACAATTTTTGCCATCATCAAAAAGGGGGAGTATGTGAGGGCAAGGTGTTGTTTTCATGACGTCAAAACATTGTGAATCAACTGCAACTAAAATAGAATCTCAAAAACCAAGCTAGTGCAATCAACACAGGTAGCTTTGGCCACAAGACATTAATAGGTCGACTCATGGAAGCAATAGGTCGACCTATTACAAGGTGATTCTGAAAGATTCTAAGTAAAGAGTGAATGCGTCGACGCATTACATGCATAGGTCGACGCATAGAACTTTGAGGTTATCTCGGGTATGCGCACGCTGACCCTTCAGGTCGACGCATCAGCTTTTGAACCTCAAATTGCGTCGACGCATGGATGGAGCAGGTCGACGTACAAGACTTTGGGGAACTCACGGGAATGCGCACGCCGACCCTTCAGGTCGACGCAAGTGTCACACATCCCTTTTT
Organism: Vicia villosa; assembly: GCF_029867415.1. Taxonomy (NCBI): domain Eukaryota; kingdom Viridiplantae; phylum Streptophyta; class Magnoliopsida; order Fabales; family Fabaceae; genus Vicia; species Vicia villosa. The sequence goes on along the minus strand of NW_026706173.1, from coordinate 79,964 downwards.
TTTCAGGTGCAACAAACTCAATAGGTCGACCTATGCAGAGTGCAGGTCGACCTGTTGCTTATTAATCTGGTTTTTCTGCTGTGTTCAAATTGGTTTATGCATCAAGTGTGGTATAAATACTCAAGTGATCATTCAATAGCAAAATAACAAGAAACGTGAAATATAGACTCAACTTCTTCTCATCTTCAACCTTTCGCTTATTGATCGAGAATCACACATAATCATCTTTCTCGATCGAAGTAAGGAACGTGTGTTGATAAGGTTCGACGGTAGAGTTTGTCTTGTTCGAGATTCGACGGTAGACATTCATCTTGTTCGAGTGAAGATTGTTGAGGGTGTTTCTTGTATAAAACCTTAGGGTTTTTCCTTCCTCATCAAAGATTTTGTTCGAAGGTTTTTGACGATCGATTCGCTTTGGTAATCAATTCAGTCGTGCATAAGGGTTTGAGAGATTGAAGATCTACTCAACAAACTTGCTACAACCGGAGGATTGAGAAAGGAACGATCGGGGTCTTGATCGTGAAGATCTTAGACATTGACTTGATTCGACTTGAATCAAGGGGAGGATCGAATTGTATTTCAATTTTACTGCATTATTGTAGTTGGTGATTGGTACTTTCTATCCTTGTTAAACATTTTGCAATCAAATAAAACTTTCCTAATTTCATTTGAAATTAGGGGCAGACGTACTCCTGCGAGGACGATAGAGGAACTGCCTAAACAAATATCGTGTTCCTTATCGCTTTTACTTTATCGCATTTTCACTTGTTTTCGTTTATTTCCATTATTGAACAAAAACTAAGGTTAGGTAAAATATCGATCACCAAGTGTTCGATAAAATTACTCAATCAAATTTTTGTTCATATTTTAGTGAAAACGTTCATTGTGAGTAATATACCATATAGTGTGTAATTGAGACAATCGAGATATTCGTTAAAACGTAATTCATCACTTGTCATTCTCATCGGTTCGGTTTATTGCACATATCCGGTCCCCGATAACATAATCATCTTAGACGATTAAGTTATTCAGGGAAGTCACGTTACAAATAGCTAAAATTTTCTTAGGTCGAGAAAGGTGGTCTATTCACCCCCCTCTAGACCAGTCCTATCGTCTAACACATGTTCTGATTATGCTTGACCATCTTCTGATGTCTTTCCAGAGCATGTTCTGATGTAGCCATCCAGAACCTTCATAGGCGTTTAAGAAGATGAGCGTTTAATTGTGCATACTCTTTATATATTTCCTGAAATGGAAAATGCAAAGGATTAGAGTACCACATTGTCTTATACAAAATTCATATATATTGTTATCATCAAAACAAGAATATTGATCAGAACAAATCTTGTTCTAACAATCTTCCCCCTTTTTGATGATGACAAAAACATATATAATTGATATGAAATTGCAAGCAGAATATCAGATGACACAAGACAATTACACAGTTATAGCAGAAGCATATAATCAGAGTTTGTGAATATGTCTCCCCCTGAGATTAATAATCTCCCCTGAAATAAATACTGGAAGAATTTATAAATAAAAGAATTCCCTGAGTATTTTTCCATTTCAGTAGATACTTTCACTTTGCCTAGAACTTCAGAATATTCAGAGCTTCTGCTTCTTGCTTCCGTAGGACAGCTTTAGAGCTTTGAATTTCTTCCTTTGTAATAGCATGCTTGATTGTATCAAAACATTCTTGAATGTATCAGAGCATCATCAGAGCATCTTTACATCCTGAAATGTATCAGAGCATACTAGACAAAAATATCAGAGCATGAATGTATCAGAACATTTTTGAGAAAGAAAATGTATCAGAGTATTCAAAAGAGAATATATCAGAGCATTCTACGAATGAATATCAGAATATTCTTCTTCTTGCTTCTGATCATGAAGCTTCACAACACTAAGCTTGCTTCAATTCTTTAAGAACATGCCTCTTTATAGAATTGCTTTTCCCCATGTATTTGCTTCTCATGTTGAGCTTTTTCAGAATGTCTTCAATCCTGCAAAAAATCTCAAAGACATAGAACTTGAAAATAATGTTAGGAAATGTTGAGACTTAATCCCAGCAACTGATATAATAAACCAATTCAATTATCATGTTTCTCCCCCTTTTTGTCATAACATCAAAAAGAATTAAAAGATTCAGATGATAAAAGACACATAGAGTGAAGAAGATAATGATTTCATTGATCAACAAAATATATCAGAAGTACAAGCGAGATAGAAGCAGATGCAGAAAACAGATGCATAAAACTAGAAAACAACTAAGACCAAGACAGATTACGACTAGCCAAGCTTATTAGCTAACAGGGCCAGAAGGTTTTTAATCTCAGTAGTGTCTTATGTCTGCGTCTTCATGAATGATCTGAACTCATTGTGAGTATCCTCATGCTTGTCCAGACGAGAAGCTAGATCAACTTGATTCTGTTGAAGAGCCTTCACGGTGTTTATCAAAACAGAAGGTCCAACAGAAGAAGCATCACAGCTATTATCCATAAGAGGAGGATTCTCAGCATGTGCATCGACCATGAGAATATCATCTTGATTTTCCTGAACATGAGATTTCTCAGCAGAATGAGTCTCAGCATCTTGATTCTCAGCATCAGCTTCTGATTCAGAAGCATCTTCAGCATATACCGGAGCAGGGATAGCAACATCTGGATTCTCTAGAGCCAGAAGAATGTCAGCCAGATTCTGAGGAGGTGTTGGAGCAACTGCTTCTGATGGATATTCAACTTCTGGATATACCATATCTGGTGCTTTAACAGAGGGATTCTCCCTTAGCCAGTTGAATATGGACTGAAAGTCTCCAGTCAGAACATTGTAGTGAGGCTTCCACACGACCATAGCAAGAGAATGCACTTCTTCAAGCTCATCAACCAATTATTTCTCTTCAAGAGATTTCCAGCTCCTGATGGGAAAGAAATAGCTGTCTTCAAAATCCCTTAGAAATCCAGAAGGACCAGGAGCTTCTACTTCACATGCTTTCTGAAGCTTCAGAAGGTCAGAATTTAGCTCCCTTCTAAAAGCTCTCCAGAGACTCCTAGTAGCAACATAATCCGTCTTGGCATTATGTGCAACCTTCAAGTCATCTAATCCTGTCTGTACCTTCAGCTTTAAAAATTCAAAACTTACACCAACAGATAGTTCAGGGTTATGGGTTTTGAATTGGGTGGTAGAAGAGTATGGGTTAAGAATGAAGTAGGGTTCAGGTTCTCTATCAAGAGAAAGCAATGATTCTGCTTCATCCTCAGAATCCAAGACTATAAAAGCGGGTTTCGAACGAGGTTTAGGTTTGTAGTTACAATCACGCAAGAGGTTGTTAAAGGAATCTTCATCAAAAGATTCAGAAGCAGCAGTATTATTGACCTCAGGATTGACTACAGGAGGGGAGTTGGAATGAGGAGGAGGTTGAGAAAGAGGGATAGAGGTGTGAGGAGGAAAGAGGGTTTGAAGGGGTAAGATATCTAGGATAGGGTCAGAAACGGGATGGTCAGAAACAAGATTTGTCTTGGGTGAAGGAGGATGGGTGAGAACTTTTGTAGTTGGAGGTGATGAGGCTTTTTCTGGTTGAGAGATGGGGGGAACTTCTGTTGGTACAGATTTTAAATTTAAAATAGATACAGAATCAGGTTCAGAAATGTGAATAGCTGAAGATCTCTTCTTGAGATGCCTCTCAGATTCATCTCCAATTGCCTTCCTCTTCTTCTAATACATCACCTTCTGCTTTCCTTTCAACGCTTCCTTCTTTCTTTCTTCTTCTGTTTTCTCTTCTTCTTCTGGCACCTTTTCCTTCTCAACAACCTTATTCTTAGTTAACTTTTCTTCTTTCTTTTCTGCTTCTTTCTTTTTCTTCTTCTTATCTTTCTTCTTTTTCTTTTCTTTTCAGCGTCCTTCTCATCATCCTTCTTATCATTCTTTTTCTGCTTCTTCTTTTCAACAACATCTTCTTTCTTTTTATTCTCGATTTCTACTTCAGCTTCTTTCTTTTCTTCATCATCCTTCTCTTCATTTCTCTTCTCCTCACTGATAGAAGGAAGATCTAGCTTTCGCTTTGTTCTTCTTTCTTGATGGGGAAGCAACTTCTGGAAAGACTTCTACCACTCCATCCTTGGTAGACAGAAGCTTCTGCTTGCTTGTCCCAATAGGAGCATCTACAGAACCATCTTGTTTGAGAATATTAAGGTAGTGAACTTTAACTTTTGGTTGTTCATTGAGAAAGAACATCTCAAAATCAGCAAGAATTGGACCTCTTCTGTTTCTCACGTTTGGATCTGCTTGAGGAGCAGTACCAATAGCTTGAATTAGGCCCATTTTCCTCAAGGTAAGAGCGTTCAGAGTACTCCCAATGATTGTATAAGGATCATTGATTACTTGAGCTTTTTCCAATTCTTCAACCATCTTGGCTTGAACCAGAAGATTGGTGATGATCCTCCCAAAAGGAATAACAGTTCTCTTCTTCTTCAGTCTGTTTTCATCCCTATAATCCTTTACAGCATTCCACATATGATTGAAAATTATATAAGGGATATCTACCTTCTTCTGTGTACCAAGGCAATACAGGATGTATTGTTGGTCTCTGTTGATGAAGTTAGAAGAACTAGTTGATTTACAATGATAGAAACAGCCCAGAAGCATCTTAGTCCATATCTTGTATATGTCCTTCAGATCCTTAACTTCTTTAGATTTCTTCCCATCTGTGAAGATTTCAGAATAGAAAGCATCCCAATTTGTTCTTGGAGTTGCTTCAGTCTCACCTTCAGTGTTCATCAAATCAAACAGCATTCTCAATGTGTTTTCAGTGATGGGAAAGAATCTTCCATGAACAAAAGAGATGATGGCTTTAGGGATAACAAAAGCATGAATCCAGAACTCCTTCACTAAGTCTGGATAGACTGGTCCACAGAATTCAAGGAATAAAGATGACCATCCTTGAAATATCAGGTTATCTTTGATATGAATTTGATGTTCTTCCAGATTATCAACATCCACCATCAATTCACAAATGACTTCCAACTGATCTAGTGGAATAAAACATGTGACCTTAGGAATGAGTTGTTGCTCTTGTTCTTGTTGTTGTTGTTGCTGAGACGAAGAACCAGCATTTTGAGATGAAGACGAAGCCATTGACACTTTTCTGAGATTTCTTGGTTTAGGGTTTAAGAAAAGAGAAAACGGGTTGCAGAAATGCATAAACAAGAGAGAGAATGAATGCGTGAAAAGAGAAAATGATATGATGAAGGCGGTTTAAATAGACACGGATTTGAAAAACAAATGCAATTAAATTCTGAGAATGAACAGTTACAGAATGAAGAAAATCAAATGCGTTTAATGTTGAGTGACGTTAAGGTAAAACGTGATATTTGAAATGATTTGCACAGTTACCTAGGGCGGCGTCTCATCAACTGCACGCATGCTTGTCCAATTAGAGTGAACACGTGTTCATCTTCTGGAATAGCTGGTGACAGCTGTTTTGCTTTAAAAGAGATTCTGAATCAACTTAGACATATGAAACGTTTGTAATAACAGAATCAGAATATCTAACTGATCAACAATCAGAACTTCTTATAAAATAAATAAATGATCATTTCAAATCTAGTCCATATATCAGAACTTCTCATCCTTTCATTCTGGGCATAAATCCATACTGATATTCTTCAGAATGAACTTAAACCTATCTTCAGCAAGGGGTTTTGTAAAGATATCAGCCCATTGATGGTCTGTATCAACAAATTTTAAAGATAGAACACCCTTCTGAGCATAGTCCCTAATGAAATGATGTTTAATCTCAATATGTTTAGCTTTGGAATGTAAGATTGGATTCTTAGATAAACAAATAGCAGAAGTATTATCATAGAAGATAGGAATGTTACTCTCATATATTTGATAATCTTCTAGCTAACTCTTCATCCAGAGCATCTGTGTACTACATCCAGCAGCAACAACATATTCTGCTTCTGTTGTAGAGAGGGAAATAGTAGCTTGCTTCTTGCTGTACCAGAAGATCAGATGACTTCCAAGAAATTGACAACTTCTAGAAGTACTTTTCCTTTCTACTCTATCTCCAGCATAATCAGCATCACAAAATCCTACTAAGTTGTATTATTCAGATCTTCTGTAGGCTAAACCAACATTAGTAGTACCTTTCAGATACCTCAGAATTCTCTTAACAGCAGTTAAGTGAGATTCTCTAGGATTTGATTGGAATCTTGCACACAGACAAACACTGAATAAAATGTCAGGTCTAGAAGCAGTAAGATATAGAAGATATCCAATCATACCTCTGTAGAGCTTCTGATCTACCTTCTTACTTACCTCATCCTTACCTAGAACACACGTTGGATACATAGGAGTCTTTGCTTCTTTGCTTTCTGAAAGATTAAACTTCTTCAGAAGTTCTTTCACATACTTGGTCTGATGAATATAAGTTCCTTCAGAAGTTTGATTGATCTGGATCCCAAGGAAGTACTTGAGTTCTCCCATCATGCTCATTTCAAACTCAGCCTGCATAGACTGGCCATTGGTGCAAAGGTTTCAGTATAGTCAATACCTTCCTGCTAACTATAGCCCTGAGCAACCAGTCTGGCTTTGTTTCTTACAACTTCTCCTTTTTCGCTTAGCTTGTTTCTAAAGACCCACTTAGTTCCAATGATGTTGAATCCATTTGGTCTTGGAACAAGATCCCATACGTCATTCCTTGTAAACTGATTGAGTTCTTCTTGCATGGCAATTATCCAGTTAGCATCCTCCAGAGCTTGATCAACAGAAGTTGGCTCAATAAGAGATACTAGACCAAATTGACATTCTGCATTGTTCTTAAGGAATGCCCTTGTTCTGATAGGATCTTCTTTCTTCCCAATGATAACATCTTCTGAGTGAGCAGAGTTGAGTCTAGAAGATCTTCTGATAGTTGGCTCTTCAGAAATTATGAGATTCTCTAATGAAGCAACAACTTGATCTTCTGATACTTTGCTTTTGGGTTCTTCAGCGTCTGAATTAGAGATTTCTATATCTGCAAAATTCTCAAACTACTTTGGCTTTTCAAGACCAAACTTATCATCAAATCTGATATTGATTGATTCTTCAACAATCAATGTTTCAGTATTGTATACTCTGTAGCCTTTTGAGCGTTCAAAATATCCAAGAAGGAAACACTTTTGTGCCTTAGAATCAAACTTATGCAGATGATCTTTAGTGTTCAGAATATAACATACACATCCAAATGGATGGAAATAAGAAATGTTGGGCTTTCTGTTCTTCCACAATTCATAAGGAGTCTTATTTAGAATAGGTCTTATGGAGATTCTATTCTGAATATAACATGCAGTATTTATTGCTTCTGCCCAGAAATGCTTAGCCATATTGGTTTCATTGATCATGGTTCTGGCCATTTCTTGTAATGTCCTATTCTTTCGCTCTACAACTCCATTTTTCTGTGGAGTTTTAGGGCAAGAGAAATCATGGGCAATACCATTTTCTTTGAAATAAATCTCAAAGAATCTGTTCTCAAATTCGCCACCATGATCACTTCTGACCTTTATGATTTTACACTCTTTCTCAGATTGGATCTGAGTGCAAAAGTCAAAGAACACTGTATGAGACTCATCCTTGTGTTTCAAGAACTTTACCCATGTCCATCTTCTATAATAATCTACGATGACTAATCCATATTTCTTCCCTCTGACAGATGCTGTTTTGACTGGGCCAAACAGATCAATGTGCAGAAGTTCTAGCGGCCTGGAGGAAGAAACAAAATTCTTAGACTTGAATGCGGGTTTAGAAAACTTCCCTTTCTGACATGCTTCGCAAAGAGCATCTGATTTATATTTCAGATTAGGGAGTCCTCTGGCCATATTTAGTTTTTTAATCTGAGAAATCTTTCTCAAACTAGCATGGCCTAATCTTCTGTGCCAGACCCATTGCTCTTCACTAACAGACATAAGACAAGTTACCTTCTAATTCTTAAGATCTTGAAGATCAATCTTGTAAATGTTGTTCTTTCTCTTGCCTGTAAATAGGATTGAGCCATCCTTCTGACTTACAGCTTTACAAGATTTTTTATTGAAGATTATGTCATAACCATTGTCACTTAATTGACTTATGGACAATAAGTTAAGAGCTAATCCATCTACTAGCAGAACATTAGTTATGGAAGGAGAGTTACCAATACTTATGGTTCCAGAGCCAATGATCTTGCCCTTCTAATTCCCTCCAAACTTAACTTCTCCAGCAGATTTAAGCACCAGGTCTTGGAACATAGACCTTTTTCTCGTCATGTGCCGCGAGCACCCAGAGTCCAGGTACCATGACATGTTTTGCTTTGTCTTCTTTGCTGCCAAGGATATCTGCAACAGAAATTATCTTCTCCTTAGGTACCCACATTTTCTTGGGTCCTTTCTTGTTAGTTCTCCTCAAGTTCTGATTGAACTTGGGTTTAGCATGAAAATTAACAGGAGGTACATCATGATATTCCTTATTCTGAGCAACATGATATTTTCTAGTATGTGTCACATGCTTCTTAGTGTGTGTAATGTGGAAACTTTTAGCATGTGATGTGAGCCTAATATCATGGGAGTGGCCATACTTGAATTGATCATACAAAGGTTTGTATGTGATTTTCATATCATCCACAAGTTCAAGTTTGTATGGGGTTTCACCCTCATAACCTATGCCAACTCTCTTGTTTCCACTAACTGCATATATCATAGAGGCAAGTTGACTTCTTCCAATACCTCTAGGTAAGAACTTCCTGAAACTCAAGTCATATTCCTTAAGAATATTGTTCATGCTTGGAATAGACTTTTCTGAACTAGAAGATGACTCAGCATCTTTGGATAGTTTTAAAACTTTTTCTTTGAGTTCAAAATTTTCTAATTCTAGCTTCTTAGTTTTAGATGCAAAGAGCTTTCTCAACTTTTTGTATTTGATACTAAGCTTAGCCTTGATTTCCAGAATTTTAGTTAGGCTGGAAACTAGCTCATCTCTAGTAAGTTCAGAAAATACCTCTTCAGAGTCTGAGTCTGATTCTGGTGTAGATTCTGATCCATCATCAACAGTAGCCATGAGCGCAATGTTTGCCTGCTCGTCTTCAGAGTCTGATTCTGATTCTGATGAATCTGAATCATCCCAAGTTGCCATAAGGCCTTTCTTCTTTTGAAACTTCTTCTTGGGCTTTTCCCTCTGAAGCTTTGGACACTCATTCTTGTAATGTCCTGGCTCCTTGTATTCAAAGCACGTGACCTTCTTTTTGTCAGATCTTCTAAGTCCAGAAGATTCTCCTTTTTCAGGCCTTTTGGAAATTATGAAGTTCTTGAACTTCCTTTGTTTACTCTTCCAGAGTTGGTTTACTCTTCTAGAGATCATGGAGAGTTCGTCTTCTTCTTCTTCTTCTGATTCTGACTCTTCAGAATCTTCATCTTCCGCCTGAAAAGCGTTAGTGCATTTTTTATTCAAAGAATTTAAAGCAATAGACTTACCTTTCTTCTGAGGTTCATTAGCATCCAACTCTATTTCATGACTCCTCAGTGCGTTGATCAGCTCTTCAAGAGAGACTTCATTCAGATTCTTGGCAATCTTGAATGCAGTCACCATTGGGCCCCATCTTCTGGGCAAGCTTTTGATGATTTTCTTGACATAATCAGCCTTTGTATATCCCTTGTCAAGCACACTTAATCCAGCAGTCAGAGTCTGGAATCTTGAGAACATTGCTTCAATGTTTTCATCTTCCTCCATCTTGAAAGCTTCATACTTCTGGATTAAAGCAAGAGCTTTGGTCTCCTTGACTTGGGCATTACCTTCGTGATTCATCTTCAAGGATTCAAAGATGTCATGAGCAATTTCTCTGTTTGTTATTTTCTCATATTCAACATGAGAAATAGCATTAAGCATAATAGTCCTTGACTTGTGATGATTTTTGAATTGCTTCTTTTAATCATCACTCATTTCTTGTCTTGACATCTTTACTCCACGAGCATTTACTGGATGTCTGTAACCATCCAAGACTAGATCCCATAAGTCACCATCTTGACCAAGAAAGTAACTTTCAAGTCTATCTTTCCAGTATTCAAAGTTTTCACCATCAAATACTGGTGGTCTAGAATATCCATTGAAACCATTTCCATTATTGTTTTGATCATTAGAAATAGGTGTAGCAGTTGATGCAGATGTTTCAACCATATTAACTTTGTGTTTTTCTCCCTGAATCTTTTATCTAACATGGTTAAGTGCTTGCACCTAGAACCGGCGCTCTGATGCCAACTGAAGGATAGAAAAACACTTAGAAAGGGGGGGGTTGAATAAGTGTGACTTTAAAAACTCTTAAGATAAAAACAATGAACACAATTATTTTTATCCTGGTTCGTTGTTAACGAAACTACTTCAGTCCACCCCCTTAGAGTGATTTACCTCAACTGAGGATTTAATCCACTAATCAATCTAATTACAATGGTTTTCCACTTAGATAACCTCTAAGTCTTCTAGAGTATACTGATCACAACTTGATCACTCTAGGAAATCACCACTTAGATAACCTCTAAGTCTTCTAGAGTCTACTGATCTAACTCATCACTCTAGGAACCTTTTACAATCAATGTAAAATAAAGTTTACAAGAGTTTGAATTTCTTCTTATCAAGCTATAATCACAACAGCGATATTTCTCTTAAGTTCTAAGCTTAACACTCACTAAATATTACAAGAGTTTGTGAGGTTGAAGATGAAGTTCGTGTGCTTTGATTTTGACAGCGCTTTGGTATATTTCACAATAGTTGGCTCTACGCTTCTGATCAGAACTTCCATATTTATAGGCGTTTGAGAAGATGTCTGTTGGGTTGCATTTAATGCATTACGTGAATAGTACAACGCTGCATTTAATGTTTCACACTTTTGTCAACTACCTCGAGCCATGCTTTTGCTGCTTTTACTGACTTTTTCGTTTGTAGCTTCTAACGTTCCTTTTGTCAGTCAGAGATTAGACTTAATAGTCTGTCATCTAGTACTTGCTTCTGATCTCAGATTTGTGAATACAACGTTTGAATAATCAGAGTCACTCAGCTTGGTGCAGAGCATCTTCTTGTCTTCTGACCTTGAAGAGCTTGAGCGTGATACCATTCAGAACATCCGTGCTTCTGCTTCTGACTTCATGCTCCTCTGATGCTTCATAGTCCATGTTCTGATTCTGCTTGACCATCTTCTGATGTCTTGCCAGAGCATGTTCTGATGTAGCCATCCAGAACCTTCTGAGTCAGTGCTTTTGAGCGTTGAATTGTGCATACTCTTTATATATTTCCTGAAATGGAAAATGCAAAGGATTAGAGTACCACATTGTCTTATACAAAATTCATATATATTGTTATCATTAAAACAAGAATATTGATCAGAACAAATCTTGTTCTAACAGCTTACACCTTCCCTTTGCATAACCTACCCCCCGAACTCAATCTCTTTTTCATAGGAGGTCTTTCCTGTTCTTTTATGCCTTTCCTAATTGGATAAAATAAAAGTCGATGGCGACTCTTGCTCAACGCAAAATTTTGTTTTAGAAATATTAAAGTCGATTCTCCCACCGTGTTACAAATAGACACCAACTCGATTTGCCATAAAGCAACATAAAGACTTCATGAAGTCACTTCGAACATCCACAACTAATCTCGAGTACCTGCCCATTTCCCATGGTAGGGGAAATATCAGCAAAGGGGTAAGATATCTTATAATATCAAGGAATGCATGATAAATAATATAGGAGATATAGATCATACATAATTTCACCTCTTCGCATCACATAACATCATACAACAATTTTCATCGCAAAACAACTTATCAATTTAATACAACTTTCAAAATAACAACAATGTCATTAATTAATTAAGACAACATATTCAAATACCCAATTATACTATCATCACGTCACAACAACATATCATCGTCTCAACAATTCAAATCACATAATCAACTCATGAAATGGCAACAATGTCAATATTCAACAATGACAATATATGCAATTCACAAGTAAGATTCCGACACATCACAACAAGTATCTCATCATCAAGTCATCACATCACAACAATCATATCTTCATCAAGTCACAACAACATAATAAAATAAAACTCAAATGCAATTCATATGTGACTCGACTTGTGCAAATGCATGTGGTACCATTTGGAGTAAAACTCTCATCGTATCAAAATTTGCCATTGGGCACATCGTCGCTATTTGCCCTTAAGACCGTCGTGTTTGCCATAGTTTTCAGGCATGCATTATGCAATGGATGCGACTCAATGATGCACATCCAAAAATACCACATAAATAATACGTCACAACATCGTCTAAATCACCATCAAACATTATCAATATAATGTCGAACTTCAACAACAACAAAATCATCATCATTCATAAGAATGCATCACTTCACTTCACAATACGTCAGAATACAACTTATCAACATTGACCATAGGGTCTACAACAACAACGACAAATTCATCATGTTACAGCAACAACAACAATTCAACATATTGCAACAACAACAACAAACATCAGCATGTTACAAAAACAATAACAAGTTCATCATGTTACAACAACAACTATAATTCATCATGTTACAACAAATCAAGCAACATCATAACACATACACCATTTTATCCACGTCAAACCATCACAATGACACATAATGAACTAATACATCCATGTTATTCCAATTGCATGCTTAATCACGACATACATGTCTCACATATACTCAAATTTCATATCTAATCAAGTGTGCATTTAAGATACAATACATAGTTCTAACAATTCTAAATTGATCATAATCATTATAGAATATAAGGAACATACAATTTCATGAATAATCCACATATAATTCACATTCATCACCAAGAAAATCATTCACATCAAGCTCATCATAAAAGGCCATTGTAAGTCATTGAGAAGGCAAGTGAAAAGGGTTAGCAATCAACCCCTGCAACTTTCAGTCTTATGCTCACTTTTTGCAAGTTCAGAGCTCTGGGCAAGTCCCCAAGATCGTCGAGTAGAAGGCCCAAACGGGTAAAGTGAAGCGGGTCTATGCAATCGGACCCCCACGTTTCTTAGCTCACGTTGACCGACACTGATGCTTGGTGAACGCACACACCGATTTGCCTCTGCTCCTCTTTGCCCCGGTAATACAATTTTGCGGTTAAAGATTCACAATTCATCGGTCTAATGCTTGGTTGACTCAGGTGATGCGCTCCCCTTGGCTATGGCAGAACCACTTTTCTACTACAAGGCATGCGCTTGTAGGTGTGTGTGCACGAGCCGAGCTCATTTGTTTGATATTCTTGTTTGTTTTTGTTTTTCTTTTCTCGTAGGTTGCTAGTTTAGCTTAGTCTTGAACTTTTTAAACAATTAGGTAGACATTAACATGACTATTAGGTAGATCCCATTTCTTTTTCCTTTTACAACTTTAAAACACCTGATAACTACTTGAACTCTTTCCCTTAAAAAACACCAACAATGCACTCAAAACATCTAACAAATATCGAAACTCATAAAAAGGGACTTTCCCACTAAAAGATACAAACCAAATCCTTTCTTTTTCTTTGGCCTCGTAGGCATCTAAGGGAATGTTATTTCCGCTCGATCGCATCGTAGGTCGTCCCTTATGCAAGAGTGTGAACGTTAACTCCGCCCAATTAAAAAACACAAAACAAATAGAAACATTTGAGTCGAGCTACGGTAACTCTGATTCCTTAAAAAAGATACGTAGGCATCGGGGTAGGGCCCGTGCGAGTACAATCCTTTCTTTTCCCTACATTTTGCATGCATTTTAGTTCAGATTAGGCGTAAATTTGTTACACACCCATAAATTAGACCATCAGCGTGGATCCCATCGAGTACGATGGGCGCGAGGGGTGCTAGCACCTTCCCCTCGCGTAACCGACTCCCTTACCCATTTCTCTGGTCGCAAGACCGTTCTTATTCGTTTTAGGTTTGCTGACGTTCCTTTCCTTTTAGGATAAATATGTTAGTGGCGACTCTGTTATTTTTCGCGGTAGCGACAGGTCTATCTGATAAAAAAACACTGAATATTTAATAAGATTAGACTCAGATTCATGAAATTAAAATTACAAAAGAACGGGGAGAAGTGAATCGATTAAGAATGAAAAGAAAATTTGATGTTTCTAGAGAACTTCAAGCTTTTAAATAGAAGGCAAGAATGAAACAAAATTGCAAGCCTCACCTCGACTAATGCGGTCTTCCATGTTTCTAGATCTGAATTAGTAGAGGAAAGGAGTTCGGAGGGAGAGAACTGCAAACAAAAGATGAAAGGAGTTCGGAGGAGGAGAACAAACCACAAATTTGGCAGAGCAAGAGGATAGGAGTTTAGGGAGAGAGAAGGGAGTTCAGGGAGAGAGAAGGCACAACTGTATTAAGAGGAGGGCAATGGAGAGAAAAATCGGATGTGGGAAAAGTATTGCAAAGCTGAAATCGTAGAATGATTATTTTATAGTTGGCATATGTACAAATAGTACACTTAAGACCTATTATTTATGTATTGACCGAAACAGTCTTTATCTTTAGTATAGATTGTTAATGTATAGTATGAATATAGTATGTTGATCAAAGGGTTTTATGGGTAGTTTATAATTAAAAAGGTGATTGAATTAATAGATTACGAAATTAACTTTTTATTGTGTAAAAAAAATTTGATGAAAGGGCAAAATATTTAATTTGGTCAATTGTTTAGTAATGGGTAGATAGTAGACAACGGTCCTTTTAAAACTAAAATGTCGTAGTAATAATAAAAAAATAAAAAAGGTTTTTCTAAAGAATGGTGAAATATTTTTTTACTTGAAAAAAGAATCACCCTTTATTAATAAAGCGTTGCGTTAGATTTAAAAAGGATAGTTTTTCTTAGTAAAAAAATAAACCTCCTTTGAAATCTAAGACAACTGTCCTTTTACAACTAAAACGTTGTAGTAAGTATAAAAAAATAAGAACTTTTTTTTTTTAATTAAAAGAATAATAATATATCTACAAAAACATTTTTTTTAGAGGTTAAAAGTAGTGCACTGACAGTGTAAAAAAGTTTTACACTGTCATCCAATAGAAACAAATCGTTTTGCCATGTCATATAAGTTTTTTTAAAATTACAGTCTGACTTGTCCTGATTCATGGTCGTAATTGGTTGACAGTGTAAAACTTTTTTACACTGTCAGTGCATCACCCATTTTCTCTTTTTTTTAAGATAAAAACATTATTGAATAAAAAAAAAATGTAACTATAATACACGTAGAGTTGAAGAAAAACATGTTTTATTGCATTATTGTTTAATTATAATTTAATAAGCGAGACTTTGAGAGTCTAATGGCTGTTACGTTTAAATATAAAATCTTTCAATTCGTTAATAATGTAATGGAAAATTTTAAAGGAATTTAAAATTCAAAGTAATTTAAATGATTCAATTGAAATTCTTACATTTTTAAATTATTTTGTTTGGATGAAGTATTAAAATAATTCATTGTTAGAATTTTGAAGTCAATTGTTATAAATTTAAAATTTTTGGACCAAATAAAAAATTGAAAAGTAGGGACCAATGTGCAATTTTTAAAAATTTGAAGGACCAAATTGTAAAATTTAAAAATTATTAAGACCAATTTGCAATTTTTTGAGGTCAAATTTGTAATTTTGGAAAATATGAGGACTAATTTGTAAAAGTTGAAGAAATAATAGTAACAAATATATTATATGGAGTATGAGAGGAATTTCAATTTTTTTTTATTTTTGGTGTCATTTCAAAATGATTAAATTTAACTTAGATAAAATACTCCATAAATTTTCATAATTTTAACAATTCTTTATTTTTGTATCCAAACAATAAATTTTGTGCAAATAATTTTAAATTCCCTCAAAACATTACACTACCTCATTAAAATGCTTCATCCAAACACACTCAAAGCTAATTCATTGTTAGAGCATCTCCAATGGTAGTATTTTCTTTTGAGTTTTCCACTTGAACATTAATATAATAATTAAATATTGAAATAATTTGCCATGTCATAGTAGAGTTGCATTGCAATGCAACTAGTAAAAAATTGTGGTACCCAATCAAATCAATTTATGAGATAAAGTTGTGGGACCCATTAGAATTACATCAATAAAATAAAAATTAAATAAATTATTTTGAGATGATATGACTAGTGGGACCCATAAAAAACTCAAAAATGGGTTGCACCATTGGAGATGGCCTTAGATTTTTGGGGTCATTTTTTATAAAATATAATTTTTTGGACCAAATTAAAAAATTTAAAAAGTAGGGACCAAATTGCAATTTTTAAAAATTTGAAGGACCGTATTGTAAATATTAAAAATTATTAAGGACCAATTTGCAATTTTTAAAAAAATTTAGGGTCAATTTTGTAATTTTGTAAAATATGAGGACCAATTTGCAAAATTCGAAGAAATTATTGTAACAAATATATTTTATGGAGTATGAAGGAATTTCAAATTCTTTGATTTTTTGTGTCATTTCAAAATGATTAGATTTAACTTAGATAAAAAACTGCATAAATATCCATCATTTTAACAATTCTTCATTTTTGTATCTAAACAATAAATTTTATGCAAATCATTTTAAATTCCCTCAAAATATTACATTACCTCATTAAAATCCCTCAAAAATTTTGTATCCAATTGGATAAAGCATTTTAACGAGGTAATGTAGTGGTAATATATTATAGAAGTTTTTGTGAAGATTGATGCAGAGAGTTACTATTAAAGTAAGGGAAATGCTAACCAATGCTCTTGGGGTACTTTTAAGTGATTAAAGTAGTAAGTTTTTATCAAAATGCGTGTATTCAATGCATTTGAAGTATTTGAAGTGTATTGGAAATTAAAATGTTAACTTTTATAAATAATATTTTTTTTATTTAATATGCTTAAAGAGTGTCCCGAGGCACTGGTTAGCAAGAAGTAAAAGTGATGAGTTATTTATTTTTGTAGGAGTTGTGGGAGAGTTAAAAAAAAAAAGGAATATATTAGAATTACTTGAACCTTAAAGTCATCATTGTTGACTTGTTGATTAAACTAACTTCTAGCAAACCCGACACTAATTTGAATCCAGTTTTGGAATTTTGTTCTAAATTGTTGTTATGTGATTGGACTTGCATATCAAATTTTTTTTAAATAATTAATATGACGTACAACTTTATATAAGTCTTAATTAGAAGTTACCAAACTAATAAGTTTAAAAACTAATTATCTAAACTTTTGTTATAATGTTGACTCTTTTAAATATTTTGACTTAAAGACCATTTTGTATAAGACAACAAATTAGAAAACGTTTTAACCACAAAACCAGGTTCATTGCATTTGTCACAAAAATTAGTCTCATCAGCTAAGAAATGGAAAGAAGAGTTGCAATTGTAGGAGCAGGAATCAGTGGCCTACTTGCCTGCAAATATGTTCTACAAATCGGTTTTCGTCCGGTTGTTTTCGAAGCCGATGATGATATGGGAGGATTATGGAGGCATACAACTCAGACTACAAAACTTCAAAACCCCAAAGAAACTTTCCAGTTTTCAGATTTTCCATGGGATTCTTCTGTGAAAGAAGATTGTCCAAGTAGTCAACAATTGCTAGATTATCTTAATTCCTATGCTAAACATTTTTCCATTGTTCCTTATATAAGATTCAATTCCAAAGTCATTGATATTGATTATGTTGGAGAGTCTCATGAAGAAATGAAGTCATGGGAATTGTGGAATGGTAATAGCACTCCTTTTGGCTCTAAAGGAACATGGCATATTACGGTGGAAGATACTAAAAATTTCTCAACACAGGTATATTGGCGCAGTCTGTTTATTTTTATTTCTGTATAAACTTTATTATATACGATTGACATTTTAGTTAGACCGAAATAATTGAATTGAACAATTGTGTCCATTTTATAAAAATCAGGTCCACAAAGCCGAGTTTGTTATTCTTTGCATAGGAAAATATAGTGGTTTTCCAAACATTCCTGAGTTTCCTATTGGAAAAGGCCCCGAAATTTTCGAAGGAAAAGTTATGCATTCTATGGATTACTCTTCCTTGGACAATAAAACTGCTGCTGAATTGATCAAAAACAAGAGAGTTACAGTTATAGGATCAGAAAAATCAGCTCTAGATATAGCTTCTGAATGTGCAAATGCAAATGGTAAGAATATATTTATTCATAGTTATTATTTTTCTCTTCTATTCATATAATTTTTTCAATCTATTTCTCATATTTATATAGGAGTGACTCATCCTTGTACAATTATCCAAAGAACATCACATTGGTTTCTCCAAGATTTCAACATTGGAGGCATTAATCTTGGATTCTTATACTTCAACCGTTTCGCGGAGCTTTTAGTTCACAAGCCTGGAGAATCATTCCTACTTTCCCTTCTTGCAACTTTACTCTCACCATTGGTAATAATACTATCATCCTATGATCCTATTAAACTTCATGGTATTAAATTGCGGTAATTTTGGTCATAAGAAAATGATTATATTCTTAATGTTCAGCGATGGGGAATTTCGAAGTTTGTTGAAACATATCTAAGATGGAAGTTTCCACTGGAAAAGTATGGACTAGTACCTAATCATAGTTTTCTTCAAGATATTTCTTCATGCCAAACTGGAATACTTCCTGAGTTCTTTTTTGATAAAGTGAAAGAAGGGTCCATTGTGATAAAAAAATCACAAAGCTTTAGCTTCTGCAAAGAAGGTTTGATTATTGATGGAGATGCTAAACCTCTAGCAACAGAATTAGTTATTTTTGCCACAGGATATAAAGGTGAACAGAAACTTAGAAGCATATTCAAATCTCCAACGTTTCAAAGTTACATCAATGGGTCAGGAAACTCAACAGTTTCTCTCTACAGGTCAGATAGAAATTTTGTTCAATTTTTCTTGTTATTGACTTAAAATTAATGGTAAGGTCTAAGAAAATGATTTTCAAAATTTTAGAAGTCAATAACAAAAACAATAATTTATAATAAATAAAGAGGAACTTAACATTAATTTTTTGAAAATAATTTATTTACATTATATTATGTAAATTAATTATTATTATAAATATTTTAAAAATATATAAAATCATTGCAATGACAATTTTTGCCATTTACATGACATAAATGTTATCGATATTTAAGTTATTTATCTTATATATTAAAATTACATAGGATCTAGTTAGACATTTTCTTCAAGTTTCATTGATAGTGATAATGAACTCCAATAAGATAGCCATAAGTGCGGAATTTAATATTTTAGAATAGTGTCTAATCATGATATGCATCTTGATCGGAGTGTTCCTCTAAATATTTTGAGGATCAAATCAGTGATAATCGTAAGTGTGGTGTTTAATATTTGAAAATAATGTGTACCTAATTCTCGTTTACAATCTCTTCTTTTATAATGGGGCTCTAAAGTTGTATGGCCCTAGAACCTTTTTTTTTAATACATTTAATTGAGTAAAGACCTATTTTAGTCCCTCGCAAAAATTATACAATTTAAATTAGTCTTTCACAAAACAAAGAATCTGATTTAATCCCTTACAAAATTTAACCGGACCGTATTAGTCCTTCTGTTATTATTTTTTTTAAACCGATTTTTTCATACTTTTAAACTGTGACTACACTGCCACGTTGGCTTTTATTTTTTATTTTTTAAATATTAAATTAATTTTTAATTATAATTTCATTTTTAAACAATTCTGATTTAATAATATCAAGAAAAGCCAAAATTGTTTCTTATAAGGAATCGAACCCAAAATTCTGATTTAAAATTTTAAATTATTTAAAATTAAGAAATATTTATTTGTTTGTTATTTAAAATAAATAAATGTTTGTTCTAAATTATTAACTTTAAGTATTCATTATTAAGAATGTTAACAATAGAAATTGATTTGTGTAGTTGTAAATTGACTATCATTTAACTTGAACGGGCGTGGGGTTTAAACCCCATTGATACAGTTTTTAACTTTTTTGTTTTAAATTCAGAATTATTTAATATTACTAAAAATCATAGGAATTATTTATCATGAATGTACATTGGAATAATGGTAAAGACTTAAGATATTGGTCAAAGGTCCTGGGTTCAATTCCATATAAAAAACAATTTTGGCTTTTTTGATATTATATATATAGGAGGGATCAAATTACACTCGAATAGTTACACCAAATCTTATTCATGTTGAGTTGTCTATTTGGGATAGAGAGTGTAAATATGATCTTTGATATAGTCTAGAGGGGTGATTTAAAGGAGGAACACTAAATGTTCTGTCGGGGTCAACAACTTGACATGATTCGTAAACATATTAGTTTTCTCAATGAAACTGGTTACCCTTCCCAATGGTGTATTATACATTTATATCATTGCAGCCCCCTGTACCCTTGCTAGAGGGTCATTTAGACATTCATATACTTTGATTATTAGGCTGGTTAAGGATGTTTCCTGACTAGTGACTATAGGTGCTGTCTATTGGGAAATCCATTTTTCCTTTTTCAAAGGGTTTGTAGCCCGACATCCTTAACTCATCACAGGGTCTAGATATAGTATTGACCTTTCAGGTTATGTGAACTTAATTTCTCAATCTTTAGAATTCTCCCTTTTGACGTGATGTAGTTGTTAGCCATAGGTTTGGTAGTCATATGGAAAGACGTGCATTAATAATTTTTGTGGAATTTGAGTTATGGGGAATGAAACTTTTGGTATTGTGCATGGAACTTGTCTCTTGATATTTTGTGTCTAGTTCATCTTAATCACTCGATATATATCAATAGGAGCTCATCTAGGGTGGCAAATGGGCATGGCCACCCCGTTTAGGCTCGCCCAGCAAAATCCTGAAAAAAATGGGGTGGGCGCGCTTTGTTGAAAGTGTGGGCCTGAAAGCTTGTCGTGCCACGCAAAAATATGAGTTCGGGAGAGGGCGGACCCGAAGGCATTGCACCTTTTAAGCTCAAAAATTGCAAATTTACATGTTAATGCTCATACCCACAAAAGCCTGCAGAAAAACAATACGAACATATTAAACGGTGCAGACCTAAAACCTTGCCCCGCCCCGTAAAAAAGTGTGGATAAAATGGGCATTCCCAATAGACCGGCCCTGTTTCGCCACCCCTATGCTCATCTACCTTTTTTTTTCATTTTCATTTAGTTCCATCTCTCGATATTTCTTGTTTTTTGTGTTCCTTCTTGTAAGGCTGCCTTCTTTTCTTATTTAGAATTTTTGTTATTACTTTATTCTTTCCTATTCCTAACTTTTCCTCTCATGATAAGGTGTCATTTTCTCTATTTCTTTAAGTTCCATCTCAAACTACTTTGTTATCTTTTATCCAACTAGTGGGTTTTTAAGTTCAATTTGCATAATATTTTCCCTTTAGTGATTTATGAACATTTTTGTGTGCGTGCACGTGCACGCACACACATGGGGGTTCTTTTTCCAAGAGTGGAGGCACCGTTTCTAGGGTGGAGGCAAAACCTTCACAAGTGGAAACACCATGAGTGTATACCCCCTTCATATGAGATGCAATGTTTTAAGTGAAGTGATTATGGATGATATTTTTAGGAACCATCTCTCTGAATGATTCTCTACATCAAAAATAGGGGGAATATTGTAATCTTCGACCCTTTCATGTGAGGTGGAACGGTAAATATATGATCTTCTTTCTTCAGATTCATTCATTCATTTTGCTTGGATAGGTTAGGCATGGACAAGGTCTTTCACCATCATATGGACGGACCAATAATGGAACCTTCAATGGAACTTTAACGTTCTAACATAGATTAGATCATCATGGAATATTGTTTATATACTCTAAGCCACCTGGAAGATATCCCTACGGTCCCTTCTTAAAAATAAGGGATCCATCATTGTGGGCATTGCACGTTCTAGTGTGTAGTGATTGTATCTTTGTCTGTTATCCTAAGGATCTTAAGGTGCATTTCTCTTTCTCCATCTCAATTGCATTTGCACGTATGGACTCATATTCAAGATTTCCAATGCATGTGCAGCTACCTTGACAACTCGGCCCATGTATCTATTTTCGTAACCCTTTTCCACCCATCTTGGTAGTTAGAATGATTTTTCTAAGTTCTAGTCTTGTTCGAGCAACCTTTACAAATGTTTGAGCTTTTTTTTTAATAGAAAAATGTTAATTCTACACCAATATCCTATACTTATAATCAATATAGTGAACAGTAAAATATTATAATAATAATTTTTTTTTACATTTTTTTAGATTAAGGGAATACGGATACAAAATTATGTGATTAAACAACTTCATAACTTTATTATCTGATATTTTAAATTTCATTAATTAACTTCGCAACTACTAAAAATCTAGGCGTTTATTAACCAACTTTATAACTTCATTAACCAACATTTTACATTGTATTAACCAACTTTGTTACACTGCTAAAAATTATTTTTAATATCTGAGCGTTTATTAACCAACTTCATCACTTTGTTAACTAACTTTTTACATTTCATTAACCAAGTTTGTTTTACTACTAGATTATTTTTAATATCTGGACATTTATTAACCAACTTAATCACTTCATTAATCAACTTTGTTTTAACATTAAAAGTCACTGTTCAAGTATTGTTTTATAGACAATATTCATGGTTACTGTTCAAGCACTGTACATGTTATTGTTCACGGTACTGTTCATAAATATATCTTTTTAATTTTAAAAATATCATTCACCATATAAATAAGATAAATACGATGAGTAGTGTTTTGGCGTAAGTACTAGTGTATAATTGTGACGTGGGAATAATATCCTTTTAAATTGAATAGATACACCTGTTGTACAAATATTATTTTATGAAATCCAAAACTAACATTTACTTTACCATTTCAGGCAAATAATCCATCCTCGAATTCCACAACTAGCAATAATAGGATACGCAGAAAGCTTATCAAATATATTTTCTAATGAAATGAGATGCCAATGGCTAGCACATTTTTTGGATGGAAACATTGAGCTGCCTAGTATTAGAGAGATGGAAAAGGATGTCAAAATCTGGAAAGATAGCAAGAAGCAACATACAAAAAGCTTGAATTTGAGATCATGTATTGTTGCTTGTGGCATATGGTACAATGATCAATTATGTAGAGACATGAAATGCAATCCCAGGAGAAAGAACAATTTTTTTGCAGAGCTATTTGAACCATATGGACCATCTGATTATAATGGTCTTGTTCGAAAATGAATATTTATTTAAATAATGTATTTGTAGACACTATAGTATATGTTAGTTTTATTGAGTATCCATACTCAAATGTGTGAGAATAATGGTCCAATTATAATTATGTGTATTTATCTTTCAATTTATTTTCATATTTAAAATTTCCATATAAAAATAAGTTTTTACACATTAATTAAAATCTTATTTACAAATTATTTTATAGTTCAATACAAAATATGAAAAAAAAAATGATATTAATTATTTTTAAATATGTATTGTGTGCAAGAGTAAATTAAATCCTCGTTAAATAATTAATCCATTTTTAATTTTGTCAATCTTTTGACGTGTTACCAACTCTTGAATATGAATATAAATTAAACGACTTTTCACATTAACCGTGATATCATCGAAATATAACACATAATGCATTTGTACTCATTCATTAAAATTTTAGGTTAAATATGTTTCCAGATTCTACTATTAGACCATAATTCTATTTTAATCTCTCTTAAAAAAAATTGACTAATGGTTCTCTAAATGTTTTTCGTCCATACATTTGATCTCTTTCATTAGTTTCCACTAACTAAGACACACATGGAAGGTCATGTGACAGAGAAAAATACATGGAAAAGATGGATTTTGAGGGAATAAAAATAATTTATAATTAAGTAATAAAAGGTTATTTAAAACTGTCAAAAGCTCTCCACCACTTGAAACCTCTACCCTTTTCTGTCAATAACTCATTTTGATTTTGAACATCATATGTAGTGCTCAAACCTTCTATCTCTTCTTTTATCTATGCTTCATTAATGCCCCGTTTGTAGTCTTTGTTCGAATGGTTGCATCACCAAATTAAAGGTTTGTTGTTTGTAGCCGAGTACGAAGAAAAGGAAAAACTGTTGCTTTGATGATGCAATGGTCCTGTCGCGACGTGAAAAATATCCAAGTGTAAGGAACCTCGAAATATGACAGAGTTGCCACCAAACTTTATCTATTTCGAAAAGAAAAGGGAAAATATCGATAAAATCCACGATAGAAAAGAAAAATGGTCGTTGCAACCAGATCAAGTTCGAGAGTCGATTATGCAAGGGGAAGGTATTAGCACCCCTCACATTCGTTATACTCACACTACTACAAATAACGCTTTTAACGTCGGACGCGAAATGCGTTTTATTTCGTAATAGAAGCAAGGTAAATAACGTCGTCATAGAAAGTAAAAGTTTATTAGCGCATGGGTTCGAACCCTAGTTTATGCACTTTTATTATTTACAAAAACTAGCGCCTTTTTTTATCTCAGTTTATCATAAAAACCGAGGGGTCCTTAGTTTTTATTTTTTAATAAATCTCGTTTCATTGTTTAATAAAACTCGTTACAGTGTTTACCCATAATATTACATTAATTGTCCATGAAGATCATATGTTGGATCTTCAATTCCTTGATATTCTAGGTAAGATCAAATATTGAAAAACTCTTTTCTCAAAACAAACCAAAAGGGTTTGTTAAAAGATATTCTATAGGGATCTTGCATGTATTTGTTTCTAGTGAAAAAAAGAGATTGTTCACCATAAAATAAACCAAAATTATTTTCAATGCAAATAAAAATTTAATAGAACAAACCTTGAACACATATGATTTCCTTCTCTTGCAATCCATCATTGATAATTTTTCCAAGTTTCCTTAGGTTTCAAGTGCTTCATATTTTTCATTTAGATTTCCAATATCGTAAGAGAACTTATACAATGGATGTTCCTTAGGTTTCACGCGGATCACTAATGGTAGATTCTTGAGCATTGATAATCTTTAAATGGACAACAAAGATTTGTTTAAGGCCGTTGATTAAAAATAGTGAAAAAAATACTTAACTATCATCTCGGTTTTTAAAACAGTCGAGGTGTTAGAGTAAATTTTTTTTTTACAAAAGTGGTTACAAGGTCTACCCAAAATTTTTAAAAATACATGTATGTAACAAATCTTCACAAAATGTCAAGATTGTTTATCCAAAAGATTAAAATTACAACATGAGTAGGTCCCATACAATATTTGTTGCATACAGTGTATTTTTAATATTCTGGGTAAACAATGTAACTATTTTTGTAAAAAAAAAAAATACTCTATCCCCTCAGTTTTAAAAAAATAAATCGAACGGTTAGAGTATATTAATTTTTACAAAAATGGTTATATTGTTTATCCTGAATATTAAAAATACATTGTATGCAACAAATTTTCGCAAAATATCAAGATTGTTTTCCCATAATATTAAATATACAGTATATCCAGGTCCTATACAAGATGCTAGAGATCTGCACTTGAATGTTAGGCCTGCTTTCACCAAGATTGATTGTTGATGCTATCATTATCACTGTCTTCACTAGCGTATACAATTTGCATGCTTTGAATGCATCCAACTTCTAATTAGATGTTTGTTCCAAAAATTGAAAAATGTTTTTTCCGCACTTGCAATCCATCAGTAAAAACTTTTAAGAATAAATCATAGTTGTTCAAAACTTAACAACAACAACAACATCAACACCATTGTTTGAGATGAATTCCAAAAGCTGAAAAAATGTTTTGTTCAAGGTAGAAGAACATTTTTTCAGTTTTGCAATACATTCTAAAAAAATGATGTATTCAACGGTGGGGAGGCTACAATTAAGATAGCATTAGGGTGAAATCTGCTCAGCAAGTGTTTTATAGTAAAATATGATTATTTTATCCCTCGGTTTATCAAAGAAACCGAAGGGTTAAACCATTTATTTTACAGTTGTTAAGAACTAATAGCATAAAGTGCATTAGTTGACATTCGAAGCATGTTCTGAATGGTATATAGCACCTTGGAATAAAAACTCGTTTTTTTCTAGATGACATGAAAGCTTTGTCATGAGAAATGTTATTTGTTGTAGTGTCAACATAATCCATTTAGTTAGTTTTGTGAATGAGTGTTAGCGTGATGTTAGTTTGCGATCTTCTACTTATTGTGCGAGAAAAGAAAGAAAGAAATGGTTTTTGGGCGTTTTATTATTGTGCTCGGCAAGATTTCAAAATCTTGTGCCTACGTATTCCCAGGTGTAATGGAAAAGTTAGAGCTTCATAGATCATGGTAGAAAACTACGTATTTGTTGGTTGATTTTAAATAGTGATACTTAGAATCGTATTGAGCGATTAAACATTTCTTGTTGCTCGCTCTTGGAGGCTGAAGCATTAGTTTAGTTCGCGTCCAAATGGATTAAGCATACTCGTTTATGAAAAGGTTTTGTAGTCATGCTTAAGGTGAAAAAATAAGTTTGATGAGTTGAGTTGATTTTTATATGGATTCAAGTAACCGTTTGAGTAAGGTGTGCACCGAGCGCTCGTTTACCTAAGACTTCACAAGGATGTGCATTCCATTGTCTTTTGTCGTCCTTTTTTATGAAGATTGTTCTTTGTGGAATATGAGTAAACATTTGAACAAGGTGTGCACTGAGTGCTCGTTTACTCGGGATTCACATGGATGTTCATCCAATTTTCTCTTTATTCTGAGTTTGATTAATGCAGTTTAGGTTGAAATACCAATAGTAATTTTGAACAAGGTGTGCACCAAATGCCCGACAATTAAGGTTTCAAAGAGATGTGCATCTCTCGGTCCTTTGTCTTTCAAACCTATTAAGAAAAATATTTGAAAGTAACTTGACGTTGGATCAAGCGCTACATAATTATGAAATTATTTAAACAATATCGGAGAAAAGATACTTGATGTTGGATAAGCATTTGGGTTTCCTTCAATTAAATTTAATTTAGAAAAATATCTTTGACGTTGGATCAAACATATTTTTACTTTTTGAAAATTGGTTAATTTTAATCTAATATGGTAGAAAGTTATTTGTTTTGAGAAGCAAACATTTATTTGTATTTATTCTAACTAATTGAATGATGTAATTTAATCAAATTTATCTACTAGTTAATTAAAATGAAAATAGTTTTAAAAAATAGAGAAAATAAAATAGGTGCAAATAGTGTATGGGGTGATGTTGAGGTAAAGTACTTAAAATATAAAATATAAGGGTCCAATTGATTTCTAAAACCTTAATGTACCAAAAAAAAAAAGAAGACAGTTTCTTTATGGACCCCCCAACCTTCTTGGAAATCTGCGGCAAAATTCTAAAAATGCTCATATATTTCGGAAGTGCATCTCCGAAGATCTAAAAAAGGGTTATTTCGGAGATGCATTTTCGATTTTTTTTTTAAAATAAGGTGTTTTCGGAGATGCATCTCCGAAATGTTGATTTCGGAAATGCATTTCCAAAATTATCTGCGCTTTTCACTTAACAACACAGAGCCACCCCCTCTCCTCATTATACCCAAAAACAAAAATTTTGTCAAAGTTCCCCCGATTTCTTCCAACTTCCAACTTGCTCTACAACATCAAAGATAACAAAAGCAACTCAAAGGCTCATTCAAAGGAACCTAAAAGCTTGAAAAAATTGTAAGTGTTCAAACACAAAACTCTATAATTGATAGTTTATTTAGTGTAGTTAGAAAGTAGGAAAATGCAGTAAGTTGTAGTTATTGTAGGTCAATGGAAGAGTTTGATTGTTAAAAAATGAAACTTGAATGGGTTTAGGGCAAGAAGATGGTTCTTCGAAAATGGTGGAAACGCAGAGGGTTTTGGAAGTGCATTTCTGAAAACACCTCCATGACCAGTTTCGGAAATGCACTTCCGAAATCAACTCAGAATTGTTTTTTTTTTGTTTTTTTTATTGTTTCGCCTTCTTACGGATTTCAATTTTTTCAGGAAAATGTCAGGAACCCACGCACGACTTAGACATGGTAGGGAGACCCAGACCGCATCGGTGCGGCGGCATATACGAGGCAGAGGAGGTCCCAGGGAGTTAGGGTTAGGCATACTCAGTAGGAGTTACCTATTTATTTTTTATTCTTGACTTTTTTGTATTTGGGTTGTATTATTTTGACATTTACGTACACTATTTTTTGTATATATAATATTAGTATTTTATTCCAATTTGCGTGTTATATTTAGTTTATATCAAGCACTGTTTACATTAAGCATTGTCGTTTAATTTAAAATATGAGCCTAACTATTGTTTAGAAAACAAAAAAATAACTTCCTGCATATCTCCTCGGAGATGCATCTCCGAAAATACTCGAAAATGTGAAAATGGGTGTTTTCGGAGATGTATCTCCGGAAACACCTCTAAATTGGTGCTTTCGGAGATGCATTTCCGAATTCTGAAAAAATATAAAAAAAAAAAATTTCGAAAATGCATCTCCAAAATTAGAAGTATTTTGGAGTTTTTAGCAGGAATTCTTCTCCAAAGAGTCTATAAATAAATTGTAAAAAAAAAAAAACATCAAAAAGGAGGGGGCGGTACCCCTCGTGACCAACTCCTCATTATCCTCCTTTTTTTTTTATTTAAAATATTAGTAATAATAAAATAAGATAATTTCTTAATTATCTATAATAAATAATTGGATATCAGTACGCTAATGTAAATTATTTGGTTGGTGATGAAGTGTTTCACTATATCCCTTACTATAGCTTTATTTTATTTTTGGTTTCTAGAGTATAGTATATAGTATCTATTGGTCTAATTTTGTGTACAAGAATAAAGCAAAAAGTAACCGACATAAAATGAAAGTGATATATATGAGGATTGCTAGTTTATTTAGTGTAAGTGTTCAAACAAAAAACTCTATAATTGATAGTTTATTTAGTGTAGTTAGAAAGTAGTAAAGTGTAGTAAGTTGTAGTTATTGTAGGTCAACGGAAGAGTTTGATTGTTAAAAAATGAAACTTGAATGAGTTTAGGGCAAGAAGATGGTTCTGCGAAAATGGAGGAAACGCAGGGGATTTCAGAAGTGCATTTTCGAAAACACCTCCATGACCAGTTTCGGAAATGCACTTCCGAAATCAACTCAGAATTGTTTTTTTATTTACTTGATTGTTTCGCCTTCTTGCGGATTTCAATTTTTTCAGGAAAATGTCAAGAAACCCTGCACGACTTAGACAGGGTAGGGAGACCCAGATCGCATTGGTGCGGCAGCATATACGAAGCAGATGAGGTACCAGGGAGTTAGGGTTAGGCATACTCAGTAGCAATTGCCTATTTATTTTTCAATCTTGACTTTTTTGTATTCGGGTTGTATTATTTTAACATTTACGTACACTATTTTTTGTATATATAATATTAGTACTTTAATCCAATTTGCGTGTTATATTTAGTTTATATCAAGCACTGTTTACATTAAGCATTGTCGTTTAATTTAAAACATGAGCCTAACCATTGTTTAGAAAATAAAAAAATAACTTTCTGCATATTTCGGAGATGCATCTCCGAAAACACCCAAAAATGTAAAAATGAGTGTTTTCGGAGATGTATCTCCGAATTCTAAAAGAATATGGAAAAAAAAGACTTCGAAAATGCATCTCTAAAATTAGGAGTATTTTGGAGTTTTCAGCAGAAATTCTTCTCCAGAAAGTCTATAAATAAATTGTCAAAAAAAAAAAAACAACATCGGGGTACCCCTCGTGACCAACTCCTCATTATCCTCCTTTTTCTTTTTAAAATATTAGTAATAATAAAATAAGATAATTTCTTAATTATCTATAATAAATAATTGGATATCAGTACGCTAATGTAAATTATTTTAGAATTTTAATTTATTTTAAGATGAGTTGGACTCCTTACTTAGAGAATCACATTGTCACTGTTTTGTTCCTATTAACTACAATTATGTTTTGAGGGTCATTATTTTTCATTTGAATAAAAGGCACATTAATACCAACAAAAAAAAAAAAGAAGAATAAAAGGCACATTAGAAATGGGACTTCCTTATTATCATCATTGCTAGGATACATATTCTTTGTGTTTTCTATAAATGGATTAAACATTGTGGTAATATGGCTTGTATTCATGTTCATCAGCTTCTAATTATTGTCATTCATTTATTGTGCAAAAGAATATTGAAACGTGGTGTTAGTACTTGGTGAGTATGTTTTACTCTTCATAAATCCATGAAAAAGCAGTAAAACACAATTGTATGAAATAATCAAACAGAATAAAAAAGGAACAAAAATCAAATTGAAGTAACTTAAGCGGTTTCGTAATTTCGTTGGATCTCCATTTTGAGAGAGAGAATCCAGAAGAAAAGCCGATATCACGCAGGCTTTTTATTAATAATAATAATAATAATAATAATAATAATAATAATAATAATAATAATAATAATAATAATAATAATAATAATAATAATAATAATAATAATAATAATAATAATAATGTGATTTATAATGGTTAGATAATAACACGTCTCATGACAATATTTTAAAATAGTCACAAACTTTTTATGATATATTTTTATGTCATTGATAAACAAATAGTGATATATTTGATTTTTTTTAAGGAATATATATATATATATATATATATATATATATATATATATATATATATATATATATATATATATATATATATATATATATATATATATATATATATATATATATATATATATATATATATAATAAGTGGCCCTGAGCATGGGCTCGCGGGGCGGGAGCGCAGGGTCCCATAATTTTAGGGGCAAAAAAAAATTATTTTACTGTTATATATATATATATATATATATATATATATATATATATATATATATATATATATATATATATATATATATATATATATAAAAAAAATACTGGTTAATAAAATTATAGGGACACTTCAAAATCAAAATTAATAAAAGAATGTAATTTCATATTAATAAAATATAGAGTAGAATAAAATCAATTAATTCTCCTAAAATAAAATCAATTAATAAATCAATAATTTTAACAACTAAAGAATCTAATTGAGGTACTAAAATTAAAATAATGATATAGAGAATATTTTATATTATTGATAATGTTATTTGATAGGTTAGAAATCTTCTAACTGTGTCAAATCTTGATGGTGAACTTTTGTTTGAAGAATTGAAAGTTATTAGAGAAATTTTAACATTTGAATCAAATTCAAGCTATATGATATTGAGTTTTTTAAAGACTTTTAATTGTTTTCCGAATGCTTGCATAGCTTATAGAATAATATTGACAATTCCTATCACTGTTGCATCTGTTGAAAGAAGTTTTTATAAATTAAAATTATTAAAATCTTATTTGAGATCTATTATGTCACAAGATAGATTAAATAGTCATGCGTTGATTTCAATTGAAAATTTTTTTTGAAGTACCTTGACTATGACCAAATTATTAATGATTTTGGAACCATAAAATGCTAAGAGGATGATATTTAAATAATTTTAAATGTTTGGTCAATTTTTTATTGGAAAAAAGATCATATCAAGAAGAAGAAGAATAACTCTTTTTATAGTGGTTTATGTTTTAATGTAGTATAAACATTGATTCAAAGATCCATACTTGTATTCTTTTTACACAATGTCAAATGAAAATATGTTTTTTATCCAATTATTTCTTTTATCCTTATGTATTTATTGTTAAAACAAATTATAAAGGCATCACTCTTTTCATTCGCCCAAGGCACTCAAATTCAAAGGACCGACCATATATATATATATATATATATATATATATATATATATATATATATATATATATATATATATATATATATATATATATATATATATGCCTAGTCTATAACGAACCATGTCATCAAAAACAGATACAAGGCTTTGAATGGATAAGCATAATAAAGTTAATCGATCTGTACAATGGTTTACTTCCCTAAAGATATGAGATAAAATAAAGGACGTGTTATTAGTTCAATGTAAACAATTTAGCCACCCGTTTTTTAGAGGCTAAGGGACAGTGTTTATATTGTTGAAAGTTTGAGCAACCAATTTGGAATCAGTTTCTACCCAAAGGTGCCTCCAATTTTTCTTATATGTTGATTCAATTACTCTCATTACTCCTATGAATTCTTCATTCAGAGCAAAGTTTGATCAGTGCATTTTTATGCACGTCCTTTCATGTTTGTACTCAAGCATTTCCTTTGTTTATTTTGATTATTTTTATGTTTTAATGTGTTTTTATATTTTATTTTATTTTTAACTTTATTTAATTTTCGCACTTTATTTTTCAGCTTTAGTAGTCTACACGGAAACGATCATCTTTGGAGTTCCGGGAGTCCGATTGAGGCATTCTAATAATCACTAGAAAGCTAAGAATGAGAGCTACGACTTTCGTGTTGGAGTCAAAGTCAGATTCGGATCCTATATTTCCAAGATTTGCGTTTGAAGCTGCAGCACTATTTTATTTCCAGTTCTTGGGTCGTTAAGTAGTGGGCCTGGGTTTTGTAATTTGACCCAGTTGGGTCGAAAACGTTTTTGGCTGATGTACCTAGGGCTGGCCGCTACTGTTCATTGTCACCAGACACTATTCACGTTTTTCTATTCACGAATTTTTGAGAGCTTGACAATTGTAATGGAGAACTAAACCTCAAGGATCAATTCACTGTAATCAGATGCCGCTTTAAGGTTCTTTTATAATTTTCCATTAATCTGTTCCTTTGAATCCAATCTATAATCACAATTGCTTGCTTAATTTAATTGTTTTTATATGGTAGAATTTTTTAATTTGATTGTTGTCTGTTCTTGAATCAATTTCGTGATTAGTGTAGCTTTTGCATTATCGTGTTCGATCATATTGTGTTTGCATAATTCACAATAGCTTATAATCTGTTTGCTTTATTCGGAATTCAGGGACAGACTTCGTATAATTTCTATTGCGCTTGTCAGTAGTTTTTGTAGTCGAATAGGATCAGACCCGTTTAGGGAATTAGAATTTTATAGGGATCAATGATAAGTCGGAAGTTGATACAGTGGGTTGATTCGTTTCAGCTTATTCAGATAATCACTTTTCATAATAACTTATTTTCTGCATTTTTATAATTGAACACGAATGAGTGTGTGGGGATAACGGGCTTAATGTGATTGCGCTAGAATGAAAAAAGAGTAAAAGGAGGACGAGTAAGTTGGCTTTGGCATAATACATGATTCAAAGTGGTTTGTGTGTTCAGGAGGTTTATGTCCGCAAAGTTCTCAACAACATTTTCTGCAAAACCACTAATAATATTTGTTGAGTGGTCCCTGAAAATTCCTCCACAAGCAGCATGATCAGGGACTCCAAGAGAAGTTCCATCTGAGTTGCATTTGATCCAAGAGAGTAGACAAGGCTTCCAAATTACTTCAATGATTCTTGAAGTTCTGGGAGGATGAGAGGAGACTCTGAAAGCTTTGAGGATTCTAAAATCTCTAATATTACAAGAAGTGGTGGCCAATGTATAATTACCGATTAGATTGACATTTGAAATTAACATGTTCAATATGCTCTTCCTATGAACGCGCTTGTTATGGATTTTTTTTGCATTCGACAGAACCAGGTGATATTGAAAGATTTAATAATAGCATAGAAGATTACCACCGCACTTGGTTTTGATCAAGCTTTGTTGGAAACCTTCTGATTTCTAATAGATTGAACTGAAAATCAAGTTGACTCAAACTAGATAACCAATTCCAAAATTCTTTGAGCAAAATGATGTGCATGAATATATGAACATTTGTTTCCACATGGCTAACACATAGGACACGGATAAATGGATTCAAGTACAAACATCTTTTGACTAGGACCTCCTTAGTGGGAACTTTCAAATTGATAAGTTTCCAGATAATCATAGATTTTGATGGAGGACTATTATTATTCTAGATCATATTTTCCCAACTTAATTTTTTTCCATAAGGAGTCTTAAAGAGGTAAGCAACCTTAAGATTCAAAGACCCAGCAGATGATACTACTACGGAAAAGACAAACAACAACGGTTGGAAAGATATATAATCACGCAGGCCCAGACGTTGTTATGTAGCATGTGGTTGTATATATGATACTTACAATCACGACCCAATAACCGTTGTAATAAAATGGAAAGCGCACACCCTATTACAACGGTTTTTACTAAGGACTGTTGTGATAAAATAAAGGTCTTAGGTTCGATTCCCAACTGAATTGTTTTGTTATTTATATTTTTCTAGAAAGTGCACGAGATAATATAACGATTATGATATATAACCGTTGTTAAACTTAATGCATAATCAACAAATTTTATCCTGCTTCTATAATTTTTCTCATTTTTTAACCTGTATTATTGTTCACCAAATCACAGTAGAAAAAATAACTCACATTTGTGATAAAGTTATCTTAATAATAATAATAATTGTATCATATTCATGACATCACGTAATTGTATCATATTGAATTGTATCAGAATAAACATATCTCCTACAATTTATCATAACAAATAACCTACAATTTACACATTACATAACATCACACAATTGTATCTTGGTGTTTTGGTTTCTTGTCTCTTGGTGTCTTGGCTCTTGGTGTCTTGACTCTAAAGACCTATGATTTCAAATGATTAAACTTGTAAGTAAAAATACTTAGAAATTATAACATACAATTAATATATTATGAATAAATAATAAATTACTTACCTGTTAATTTTCCCATATGTCTTCTTTATGATCGATTCAAATAGCATGCACATTATTTCCATCAACTTCATCATATGAGGTAGGAATTCTTGTGTTGTGTAAGAATGTGCGAAGGGAATATCAAGACTCTAATCACTAAGAGGAATGTGTTTTCCTTGAGAATGATTGACTATTTCCCTTATATGTCCCAAGGATCGGTAACATAGAAAACTTGTTTTTCTTGAGAAGCCATGATGAATGGTTCGGTCATAAAAGATGCCTAGCAAAGGTCGACTGATAACACGAATTTATATCATATATTTGACTTGATTTACATACATATTGCTAGTACTTTTATTCGATTTAATTGCTTTATTTTAGTATTATGCTGGTATTTTTCGATGTTTCAGGTATTATGTTCGTGTTGAGAACTATTTGTCAAAAGAAGAAGAAATAGAGAAAAATCAATTTAAAAGATAAGTAAAAATGGAGATGAAGCATTAGTAAAGAATGGAGGTGCGAAGAGCAACTGGCCCAGCCCAAAGGAAAGAGCACGTGGCCCACTCAAGCAAGTGAGACGTCCGTCTCCCACTCACTCTCCCACGTCATCAAAACGTAACCAAGACTGAATCAAAAGTGGAGACCCCCGTCTCCACTATCTCCTAAGAAGACGCACCTCTCCTACATTCTCTCCCAATTCCAAGACCACTACATTCGTGGAGAAAAAGAAGGAAACTTGAAGACCGAAGGGGGAGACGTCTGTTGCAAACCTAGACCAATAAATACCACATGAATAGTACATGAAAAGGGTCCGAATTTCTGCAAGAGCTAGCTGCTGTTTTTATTTTCTGCTTTCATTATTTTCTTTGCAATTTAATTCTTGTTTGTTCTTTTCTCACAAAAATTTCTACACCGGAAATTGTTGTGAACCTTCAATAGATCTAACCTTACGTTAGATTTAGTTTTAGTTTTTATTATTTTCGCCGAATAATTTTTGAAGAACGATCCAACCGACTTGTGGTGGAAGTTCAAGTACTCGAAGATTTCAAGCTTTACTTAATTCAGATTTATATTATTCAGGTTTCTATTTACCGTTTTAATTATTATTATTGCATGATATATTGTATGCCAATTAATATGCCTAAGATTATGAACCGAATTTATTTATGCATGTTTAACCGTATCAATATGTCTGGCTAATTAATTAAGATATCGGTATGTAAAGTAATTTAACCGAAGGGATCCGAAATAAGTTGGCTTAAATATGTTTTATTAAATATCACTCGTTTCTAGTTTTGTGTCTAATTAAATATGCTAAAGTTATAAAATCAATAGAGCGAGAGTTTGAGATTTTAGAACTGATAAAGGTTAAAATCAATAGAGCGAGAGTTTGAGATCTTTAACTGGATAATAGACATAGAACATTATGAAGGAGTGAAAAACACTTAGAAAGGGGGGGATTGAATAAGGTTTCTTCTAAAAAATGGTAGATAAAAATAAATCACACAAA
Source organism: Vicia villosa (assembly GCF_029867415.1). NCBI lineage: Eukaryota > Viridiplantae > Streptophyta > Magnoliopsida > Fabales > Fabaceae > Vicia > Vicia villosa. Next base: position 43,780 of record NW_026706173.1, on the reverse strand, counting down.
TATTTTTATCCTGGTTCGTTGTTAACTAAACTACTCCAGTCCACCCCTGACAAGGTGATTTACCTCAACTGAGGATTTAATCCACTAATCAAACTAATTACAATGATTCTCCACTTAGATACCCTCTAAGTCTTCTAGAGTCTACAGATCACAAATCACTCTAAGAACTTCCTTTTACAATCAATGTAAAAACAATATTATAAGAGATTCAAATGCTTCTTAATAAGCTATAATCAAAAAGTGATTTTTCTCTTAAGTTTAAGTTCTAACACTCACTAAGATATTACAAAGTTGTGAGGTTGAAGATGAAGTTCTTCTTTGCTTTTGTGTGATTTTAGTTTCACAGTGTTTTGGTTCTTTTTGCGCAAGAGTTGTTCTGCTGCTTCTGAATCAGAACTTCTATATATAGGCTTTGAGGAAAAGTGACCGTTGGGAGCATTTAATGCTTTGCGTAAATAGTACACTGCTGCATTTAATGTTTCACTCTTTTGTCAACTACCTCGAGCCATGCTTCAGCTGCTTTTACTGACTTTGCCTTTTGTAGATTCTAACGTTCCTTTTGTCAGTTAGAGATTTGACGTTATAGCCTTTTCATCTTGTACTTGCTTATGGACTTAGAATATGTAGAATAAACATTTGAATATCAGAGTCTTCAGCTTTGGTGCAGATGCAACTTCTGTCTTCAGACTTTAGAAGTGCTTTGGAGCGTGATACCATCAGATCTTCAGAGCTTTGCTTCTGACTGCCATCTTCTGATGCTTTCCAGATCATGTTCTGAATTCTGCAGGACTATCTTGTGATGTCTTCCAGACCATGTTCTAATGAAGCCATCCATATCTTCTGGGTCAGAGCTTCTGAATGCTGATTTTGTGCATACTCATTTAGACTTTTCCTGAAATGGAAAACGTGAATAATTAGAGTATCACATTCTCTTATACAAAATTCATATATAATGTTATCATCAAACCTAAGAATATTGATCAGAACATTTCTTGTTCTAACGCATTAGTTTTAAGGACAACAAGAGCGTATTAAAACCAATTAGAATCAATAGAGCAAGAGTTTGAGAGCGTATTGCTTCGGGACTGACATTGTTAGCTTTGACAGTGTCGGCGTACTGCACGAACTCGGATAAATGGAGATTAGGATCGTCTGCAGGACTTCCAGAGAATTGGTTTTGTTGGACAGCTTGCACCAGCGAAGGTTTTAGTTCAAAGTTTTTTGCCTCAATCGCAGGTGGTGCGATACTTGAGTGCGGTTCAGCTCGTGAAGGAGCGACATAGTCTCTAAGAGGACGAGCAGCATCCATCTCTAACTTTGGTGTTTTTTGATCAGAAAGAATCAATTCATGAGAAACTGGAATCGGTTCTACTTCGGGAAGATGATGAATTCGACGCCTTACGTTAATAAAGCGTTCAATTTCGTTAATTCGTTGTATTAATTCCCCTCCTTGTAAACGAGTATTTGGCATACAATCGTTCAAAGAAAAGGAAAAGAATTTCCCTAGTCTCTACGGTGTAACAGTGAGTTACAATATCGACTTAAATAGTCCCCGACAATGATATCAATGAAAGCTTTTTGAGAATTGAGGAAGTTGGAAATTCAAAATCCAACAAGCTGGAGGTTGAAGATGAAGATGGTGATGCGCGCGTTTTTTTTGAATTTTTGGGTGGATTCAAAATAAAACAAAACGAGTGTATCCCATTATCACACTGAGCGCGCAGCTCAGTTGGTTTTGATTTGTGTTGGCCTCCCAAGTGGCGTGGATTCAACCCTTGTTAGGACCAAAACCAAACTTTTTGCCACTAATTTCTTCAATTTTCTTCACAACTTCACCTAATTCATTCACATATCAAAATTAATCATTTTAACTTGATTTTTCACACACTTCTCATTTATCATACCTATTTTGAGAATATCCAAAAAAATCACAAAAATATTATTTATTTGATTTATTATTGCTAGGTTTAAAATGGGGTTCTTTTAAGTATTTTTAATACTTTTAAAATATACTTTCTTTTGATTTTTCAAAACCAAACCTTTTGTAAATATTTTTTGTAAACAAACCCTAATTACTTAGGGCTTAATTAAGTGTAGATATTATATCTTACCTTGTTTTTGTTGTTTTATCATTCAAAAACTGTTTTTTCCTTAATTCCCGAATAAATAGACAATTAGGGTTTTCCAAAACAAAAAACCCTACATTTTAAAATTACTTTCAGCTCAAATCAATTACAGTTCAATTCAAATATTTTAAATCTCCTGGGCCTCTCCTTGAGTATAAGTCCCAACCCTGTTTTTCATTTTCAGTTCAGTTCATGTTTAGTTCAGTTCAGTTCATTTTTAATTCATTTTCAGTTCAATTTCAAACATCAATTTCTTTCAACTGGTTTTCATAAAAAGTAAGATGTTCATATAAACCCTTTTGTTTTTGTACATACTTGTCTGTTTTCAAAACCTTGTCTCTTGTACAACATCTTCTCATATGTTTTAAAATTCTGGTACTAGGAGGGGCATTATTCCCGGTGAAACTGCTTCTAGACCATTTTAGGCACCTCTTCTGAGGTATAAGTCCTAAAGCCTTCTCTTCTTCTATTTTCAACTATTTTCAAAACTTCAATTTCATTTTCAATTCAAACATTCAACCGTTTTCAAAAAAGCATTCAACTTATTTTCAATAAAACTGTTCATTGAGGTTATGTACATACATCTTTGAGCCTCCTCTTCACCCAGGTAGTGTTTATAGCTTTCATTTACTGCTTTTATTGACTGCTTTTAATATACCTTTTCAATATAACCTATAAATATATACTGTTTAAATCTTCATCTGAGAAAAACCTTAGTACAGATAAACCTGTATATATATTATAGGACTATGACCTAGGATTAAGGACACTTCCCGGTGAATACTCTTTCCTAATAGAATAACATAGTTTCAACCTCAAGATGAATTATTCCCGGTGAAACATCTTGAAAAATGCCTTAGAACAAAAATATGGCACATCCACCCAAGAGGAATTATTCTCGGTGAAACCACTTACCCATTTGCATAGAGCCAAATTAGTCAAGCCAACATAGCTTTCTCTTGGGCTATAACAAGGACCCTCGACGAATATGGGAAATTTTTGGTACAACTGTCCTCAGCTGATATGGGAAATTTTTTCTCATATTCCACGATTCTAGATGAATATGCGGATAACAAGGTGTAAAAACACCATATTATTGGTATTATGATGTCGAACAGGTTAGACCTTAACCCATACTAGAATGGTAGTCCCTCAAGTCATAGTTGGTGAAGTCGAGTTGTTGTTTGCCTTAATGTTATTCATGTTGAGTTGTCTATTTGGGATAGAGAGTGTAAATATGATCTTTGATATAGTCTAGAGGGGTAATTTAAAGGAGGAACACTAAATGTTCTGCCGGGGTCAACAACTTGACATGATTCGTAAACATATTAGTTTTCTCAATGAAAGTGGTTATCCTTCCCAATGGTGTATTATACATTTATATCATTGCGGCCCCCTGTACCCTTGCTAGGGGGTCTTTTAGACATTCATATACTTTGATTATTAGGCTGGTTAAGGATATTTCCTGACTAGTGACTATAGGTGCTTTCTATTGGGAAATCCATTTTTCCATTTTCAAAGGGTTTGTAGGCCCGACATCCTTAACTCATCACATGATATAGATATATTATTGACCTTTCAGGTTATGTGAACTTAATTTTTCAATGATGGAATATGTGAAACTTACCCTCAATCTTTAGCATTCTCCCTTTTGACGTGATGTAGTTGTTAGCCATAGGTTTGGTAGTCATATGGTAAGACGTGCATTAATAATTTTTGTGGAATTTGAGTTATGGGGAATGAAACTTTTGGTATTGTGCATGGAACTTATCTCCTGAGATTTTGGGTCTAGTTCATCTTAATCACTCGATATATATCAATAGGAGCTCATCTAGGGTGGCAAATGGGCATGGCCACCCCGTTTAGGCTCGCCCAGCAAAACCCTGAAAAAAATGGGGTGGGGCGGGAATTGTTGAGAGTGTGGGCCTGAAACCTTGTCGTGCCCCGCAAAAATATGAGTTCGAGAGAGGGCAGATCCGAAGGCATTGCACCTTTTAAGCCCAAAATTGCAAATTTACATGTTAATGCTCGTACCCACAAAAGCCTGCAAAAAAACGAGACGAACATATTAGAGGGTGCAGACCTAAAACCTTGCCCCGCCTCGTAAAAAAGTGTGGATAAAATGGGCATTCCCAATAGATCGGCCCTGTTTTGCCACCCCGATGCTCATCTACCTTTTTTTCATTTTCATATAGTTCCATCTCTCGATATTTCTTGTTTTTTTGTTCCTTCTTGAAAGGCTGCCTTCTTTTCTTATTTAGAATTTTTGTTATTACTTTATTCTTTCCTATTCCTAAATTTTCCTCTCATGATAAGGTGTCATTTTCTCTATTTCTTTAAGTTCCATCTCAAACTACTTTGTTATCTTTTATCCAACTAGTGGGTTTTTAAGTTCAATTTGCATAATATTTTCCATTTAGTGATTTATGAACATTTTTATGTGCGTGCACGTGCACGCACACACATGGTGGTTATTTTTCCAAGAGTGGAGGCACCGTTTCTAGGGTGGAGGTAAAACCTTTACAAGTGGAAACACCATGAGTGTATACCCCCTTCATATGAGATGCAATCTTTTAAGTGAAGTGATTATGGATGATATTTTTAGGAACCATCTCTCTGAATGATTCTCTACGTCAAAAATAGGGGGAATATTGTAATCTTTGACCCTTTCATGTGAGGTGAAACGATAAATAGACGATCTTCTTTCTTCGAATTCATTTATTCATTCATTTTGCTTGGATAGGTTAGGCATGGACAAGGTCTTTCACTATCATATGGACAGACCAACAATGAAACCTTCAATGGAACTTTAATGTTCTAACATAGATTAGATCATCATGGAACAGTGTTTATATCATCTAAGCCACCTGGAAGATATCCCTACGGTCCCTTCTTAAAAATAAGGGATCCATCATTGTGGGCATTGCACGTTCTAGTGTGTAGTGATTATATCTTTGTCTATTATCCTTAGGATCTTAAGGTGCATTTCTCTTTCTCCATCTCAATTGCATTTGCACGTATGGACTCATATTCAAGATTTCCAATGCATGTGTAGCTACCTTGACAACTCGGCCCATGTCTCTATTTTCGTGACCCTTTTCCACCCATCTTGGTAGTTAGAATGATTTTTCTAAGTTTTAGTCTTGTTCGAGCAACCTTTACAAATGTTTGAGATTTTTTTTTAATAGAAAAATGTTAATTCTACGCCAATATCCTATACTTACAATCAATATAGTGAACAGTAAAATATAATAATAATAATTTCTTTTTTTACATTTTTTTAGATTAAGGGAATACGGATACAAAATTATGTGATTAAACAACTTCATAACTTTATTAACTGATATTTTAAATTTCATTAATTAACTTCATAACTACTAAAAATATAGGCGTTTATTAACCAACTTAATAACTTCATTAACCAACATTTTACATTGTATTAACCAACTTTGTTTAACTGTTAAAAATTATTTTTAATATCTGAGCGTTTATTAACCAACTTCATCACTTCGTTAACTAACTTTTTACATTTCATTAACCAAGTTTGTTTTACTACTAGATTATTTTTAATATCTGTACATTTATTAACCAACTTAATCACTTTATTAATCAACTTTGTTTTAACATTAAAAGTCAATGTTCAAGTATTGGTTTATAGACAATATTCATGGTCACTGTTCAAGCATTGTACATGTTATTGTTCACAGTACTGTTCATAAATTTTTTTTTTATTTAAAAAATATCATTCACCATATAAATATGATAAATACGATGAGTAGTGTTTTAGCGTAAGTACTAGTGTATAATTGTGACGTGGGAATAACATCCCTTTAAATTGAATAGATACACCTGTTGTACAAATATTATTTTACGAAATCCATAACTAACATTTACTTTACCATTTCAGGCAAATAATCCATCCTCGAATTCCACAACTAGCAATAATAGGATACGCAGAAAGCTTATCAAATATATTTTCTAATGAAATGAGATGCCAATGGCTAGCACATTTTTTGGATGGAAACATTGAGCTGCCTAGTATTAGAGAGATGGAAAAGGATGTTAAAATCTGGAAAGATAACATGAAGCAACATACTAAAAGCTTGAATTTGAGGTCATGCATTGTTGCTTGTGGCATATGATACAATGATCAATTATGTAGAGACATGAAATGCAATCCCAGGAGAAAGAACAATATTTTTGCAGAGCTTTTTGAACCATATGGACCATCTGATTATAATGGTCTTGTTCGAAAATGAATATTTATTTAAAATAATGTATTTGTAGACACTATATTATCTGTTACTTTTATTGAGTATCCATACTCAAATGTGTGAGAATGTTGGTCCAATTATAATTATGTGTATTTACCTTTCAATTTATTTTCATATTTAAAATTTCCATATAAAAATAAGTTTTTACACATTAATTAAAATCATATTTACAAATTATTTTATAGTTCAATACACAATATGAAGAAAAAAAATGATATTAATTATTTTTAAATATGCATTGTGTGCAAGAGTAAATTAAATCCTCGTTAAATAATTAATCCATATTTAATTTTGTCAATCTTTTGACGTGTTACCAACTCTCGAATATGAATATAAATTACATGACTTTTCACATTTTACCGTGATATCATTGAAATATAACACATAATGCATTTTTACTCATTCATTAAAATTTTAGGTTATATATGTTTCCAGATTCTACTATTAGACCATAATTCTATTTTAATCTCTCTAAAAAAAATTTGACTAATGGTTCTCTAAATATTTTTCGTCCATACATTTGATCTCTCTCATTAGTTTCCACTAACTAAGACACACATGGAAGGTCACGTGACATAATTTTTACAATTTGGCAGAGAAAAATACATGGAAAAGATGGATTATGTGGGAATAAAAATAATTCATAATTAAGTAATAAAAGGTTATTTAAAACTGTCAAAAGCTCTCCACCACTTGAAACCTCTACCATTTTCAGTCAATAAGTCATTTTGATTTTGAACACCATATGTAGTGCTCAAACCTTCTATCTCTTCTTTTATCTATGCTTCATTAATGTCCCATTTGCAGCCTTTGTTCAAATTGTTGCATCACCAAATTAAAGGTTTGTTGTTTGTAGCTGAGTACGAAGAAAAGGAAAAAATGTTGCTTTGATGATGCAATGGTCCTATCGCGACGTGAAAAATATCCAAGTGTAAGGAACGCTCGAAATACGACAGAGTTGCCACCAAACTTTATTTATTTCAAAAAGAAAAGGGAAAATATCTATAAAATCCACGAAATAAAAGAAAAATGGTCGTTGCAACCAGATCGAGTTCGAGAGTCGATTATGCAAGGGGAAGGTATTAGCACCTCTCACATTCGTTATACTCACAATACTATAAATAACGCTTCTAACGTCAGACGCGAAATGCATTTTATCTCGGCAATAGAAGCAAGGTAAATAACGTCGTCATAGAAAGTAAAGCCTTATCACCTCGGTGTTTAAAACACCGAGGTAAAAGTTTATTTGCGCATGGGTTCGAACCCTAGTTTATGCACTTTTATAATTTACAAAAACTAGCGCATTTTTTTTATCTCAGTTTATCATAAAAACCGAGGGGTCCTTAGTTTTTATATTTTTATAAATCTTGTTTCATTGTTTAATAAAACTCGTTACAGGGTTTATCCAGAATATTATATTAATTGTCCATGAAGATCATATATTGGATCTTCAATTCCTTGATATTCTGGGTAAGATCAAATATTGAAAAACTCTTTTCTCAAAACAAACCAAAAGGGTTTGTTAAAAGATATTCTATAGGGATCTTGCATGTATTTGTTTCTAGTGAAAAAAAGAGATTGTTCACCATAAAATAAACCAAAATTATTTTCAATGCAAATAAAAATTTAATAGAACAAACCTTGAACCCATATGATTTCCTTCTCTTGCAATCCATCATTGATAATTTTTCCAAGTTTCCTTAGGTTTCAAGTACTTCATATGTTTCATTTAGATTTCCAATATCGTAAGAGAATTTATATAATGAATGTTCCTTAGGTTTCACGCGGATCACTAATGATAAATTCTTGAGCATTGATAACCTTTAAATGGACGACAAAGATTTGTTTAAGGTCGTTGATTAAAAATAGTGAAAAAAACACTTAACTATCATCTCGGTTTTTAAAACAGTCGAGGTGTTAGAGTATTTTTTTTTTTTTTACAGAAATGGTTACAGTGTTTACCCAAAATTTTTAAAAATACATGCATGCAACAAATCTTCGCAAAATATCAAGATTGTTTATCCAAAATATTAAAATTATAGCATGAGTAGGTCCCATACAATATTTGTTGCATACAATGTATTTTTAATATTCTGGGTAAACAATGTAACCATTTTTGTTAAAAAAAAAAACTCTATCCCTCGGTTTTAAAAAAATAAATCGAACGGTTAGAGTATATTTATTTTTACAAAAATGGTTATATTGTTTATCCAGAATATTAAAAATACATTGTATGCAACAAATTTTCGCAAAATATCAAGATTGTTTTCCCATAATATTAAATATACAGTATGTCCAGGTCCTATACAAGATGCTAGAGATATGCACTTGAATGTCAGACCTGCTTTCACCAAGATTGATTGTTGATGCTATCATTATCACTGTCTTCACTAGCGTATACAATTTGCATGCTTTGAATGCATCCAACTTCTAATTAGATGTTTGTTCCAAAAATTGGAAAATGTTTTTTCTGCACTTGCAATCCATCAGTAAAAACTTTTAAGAATAAATCATAGTTGTTCAAAACCTTCAACAACAACAACAACATCAACACCATTGTTTGAGATGGAATGCACAAGCTGAAAAAATGTTTTGTTCAAGGTGGAAGAACATTTTTTTCAGTTTTGCAATACATCCTAAAAAAATGATGTATTCAACGGTGGGGCGGTTACAATTAAGATAACATTAGGGTGAAATTTGTTCAGCAAGTGTTTTATACTAAAATATGATTATTTTATCCCTCGGTTTATCAAAAAAACCAAAGGGTTAAACCATTTATTTTACAATTGTTAAGAAATAATAACATAAAGTGCATTAGTTGACATTCGAAGCATGTTCTGAATGGTATATAGCACCTTGGAATAAAACCTCGTTTTTTTCTAGATGACATGAAAGCTTTGTCATGAGAAATGTTATTTGTTGTAGTGTCAACATAATCCATTTAGTTAGTTTTGTGAATGAGTGTTAGCGTGATGTTAGTTTGCGATCTTCTACTTATTGTGCGAGAAAAGAAAGAAAGAAAGAAATGGTTTTTAGGCGTTTTATTATTGTGCTCGGCAAGATTTCAAAATCTTGTGCCTACATATTCCCAGGTGTAATGGAAAAGTTTGAACTTCATCGTTCATGGTAGAAAACTACGTATTTGTTGGTTGATTTTAAATAGTGATACTTAGAATCGTATTGAGCGATTAAACATTTCTTGTTGCTCGCTCTTGGAGGCTGAAGCATTAGTTTAGTTCGCGTCCAAATTGATTAAGCATACTCGTTTATGAAAAGGTTTTGTAGTCATGCTTAAGGCGAAAAAATAAGTTTGATGAGTTGTGTTGATTTTTATATGGATTCAGGTAACCGTTTGAGTAAGGTGTGCACCGAGCACTCGTTTACCTAATACTTCACAAGGATGTGCATCCCATTGTCTTTTGTCGTCCTTTTTTATGAAGATTGTTCTTTGTGGAATATGAGTAAACATTTGAACAAGGTGTGCACAGAATGCTCGTTTACTCGGGATTCACATGGATGTTCATCCAATTTTCTCTTATTCCGAGTTTGATTAATGTAGTTTAGGTTGAAATACCAATAGTCATTTTGAACAAGGTGTGCCCAAACGCCCGACAATTAAGGTTTCAAAGAGATGTGCATCCCTCGGTCCTTTGTCTTTCAAATCTATTAAGAAAAATATTTGAAAGTAACTTGACGTTGGATCAAGCGGTACATAATTATGAAATTATTTAAACAATATCGGAGAAAAGATACTTGATGTTGGATAAGCATTTGGGTTTCCTTCAATTAAATTTAATTTAGAAAAATATCTTCGACGTTGGATCAAACATATTTTTACTTTTTAAAAATTGGTTAATTTTAATCTAACAAGGTAGAAAGTTATTTGTTTTGAGAATCAAACATTTATTTGTACTTATTCTAACTAATTGAATGATGTAATTTAATCAAATTTATCTACTAGTTAATTAAAATGAAAATAATTTTAAAAAATAGAGAAAATAAAATGGGTGCAAATAGTGTATAAGGTGATGTTAAGGTAAAGTACTTAAAATATAAAATATAAGGGTCCAATTGATTTCTAAAACCTTAATGTACCAACAAAAAAAGACAGTTTCTTTATGGACCCCTCTACTTTCTTGGAAATCTGCGGCAAAATTCCAAAAATGCTTATATATTTTGGAAGTGCATCTCCGAAGACCTAAAAAAGGGTTATTTCGGAGATACATTTTTGAAATACTTTTTTTTTAAAAAAAAGGTGTTTTCGGAGATGCATCTCCGAAATGTTGATTTCGGAAATACATTTTCGAAATAATTTGCGCTTTTCACTTAACAACAAAGAGCCACCCCCTCTCCTCATTATACCCGAAAACAAAAATTTTGTCAAAGTTCCCCCGATTTCTTCCAACTTCCAACTTGCTCTACAACATCAAAGATAACAAAAGCAACTTAAAGGCTCATTCAAAGGAACCTAAAAGCTTGAAAAAATTGTAAGTGTTCAAACAAAAAACTCTGTAATTGATAGTTTATTTAGTGTAGTTAGAAAGTAGTAAAGTGTAGTAAGTTGTAGTTATTGTAGGTCAACGGAAGAGTTTGATTGTTAAAAAATGAAACTTGAATGAGTTTAGGGCAAGAAGATGGTTCTGCGAAAATGGAGGAAACGCAGGGGATTTCAGAAGTGCATTTTCGAAAACACCTCCATGACCAGTTTCGGAAATGCACTTCCGAAATCAACTCAGAATTGTTTTTTTATTTACTTGATTGTTTCGCCTTCTTGCGGATTTCAATTTTTTCAGGAAAATGTCAAGAAACCCTGCACGACTTAGACAGGGTAGGGAGACCCAGATCGCATCGGTGCGGCAACATATACGAGGCAGATGAGGTACCAGGGAGTTAGGGTTAGGCATACTCAGTAGCAGTTGCCTATTTATTTTTCAATCTTGACTTTTTTGTATTCGGGTTGTATTATTTTAACATTTACGTACACTATTTTTTGTATATATAATATTAGTACTTTAATCCAATTTGCGTGTTATATTTAGTTTATATCAAGCACTGTTTACATTAAGCATTGTCGTTTAATTTAAAACATGAGCCTAACCATTGTTTAGAAAATAAAAAAATAACTTTCTGCATATTTCGGAGATGCATCTCCGAAAACACCCAAAAATGTAAAAATGAGTGTTTTCGGAGATGTATCTCCGAATTCTAAAAGAATATGAAAAAAAAGACTTCGAAAATGCATCTCTAAAATTAGGAGTATTTTGGAGTTTTCAGCAGAAATTCTTCTCCAGAAAGTCTATAAATAAATTGTAAAAAAAAAAAAAACAAGATCGGGGTACCCCTCGTGACCAACTCCTCATTATCCTCCTTTTTCTTTTTAAAATATTAGTAATAATAAAATAAGATAATTTCTTAATTATCTATAATAAATAATTGGATATCAGTACGCTAATGTAAATTATTTTAGAATTTTAATTTATTTTAAGATGAGTTGGACTCCTTACTTAGAGAATCACATTGTCACTGTTTTGTTCCTATTAACTACAATTATGTTTTGAGGGTCATTATTTTTCATTTGAATAAAAGGCACATTAATACCAACAAAAAAAAAAAAGAAGAATAAAAGGCACATTAGAAATGGGACTTCCTTATTATCATCATTGCTAGGATACATATTCTTTGTGTTTTCTATAAATGGATTAAACATTGTGGTAATATGGCTTGTATTCATGTTCATCAGCTTCTAATTATTGTCATTCATTTATTGTGCAAAAGAATATTGAAACGTGGTGTTAGTACTTGGTGAGTATGTTTTACTCTTCATAAATCCATGAAAAAGCAGTAAAACACAATTGTATGAAATAATCAAACAGAATAAAAAAGGAACAAAAATCAAATTGAAGTAACTTAAGCGGTTTCGTTGGATCTCCATTTTGAGAGAGAGAATCCAGAAGAAAAGCCGATATCACGCAGGCTTTTTATTAATAATAGTAATAATAATAATAATAATAATAATAATAATAATAATAATAATAATAATAATAATAATAATAATAATAATAATAATAATAATAATGTGATTTTAATAATAATAATAATAATAATAATAATAATAATAATAATGTGATTTATTATGGTTAGATCAACGGAGAGATCATAAAGACTTTGAGATAACACGTGTCATTACAATATTTTAAAATAGTCCCAAACTTTTTATGATATATTTTTATGTCATTGCTAAACAAATAGTCATATATATTTAAGGAATATATATATATATATATATATATATATATATATATATATATATATATATATATATATATATATATATATATATATATATATATATATATATATATAATGCCTAGTCTATAACGAACCATGTCATCAAAAATAGATACAAGGCTTTGAATGGATAAACATAATAAAGTTAATAGATCTTTACAATGGTTTTCTTCCATACAGATATGAGATAAAATAAAGGACGTGTTATTAGTTCCATGTAAACAATTTAGCCACCCATTTTTTAGAGGCTAAGGGACAGTTTTATATTGTTGAAAGTTTGAGCAACCAATTTGGAATCAGTTTCTACCCGAAGGTGCCTCTAATTTTTCTTATATGTTGACTCTATTACTCCCATTACTCCTATGAATTCTTCATTCAGAGCAAAGTTCTCAACAACATTTTATGCAAAACCACTAATAATATTTGTTGAGTGGTCCCTAAAAATTCCTCCACAAGCAGCATGATCAGGGACTCCAAGAGAAGTTCCATCTGAGTTGCATTTGATCCAAGAGAGGAGATGAGGCTTCCAAATTACTTCAATGATTCTTGAAGTTCTGGGAGGATGAGAGGAGACTTTGATAGCTTTGAGGATTCTAAAATCTCTAATATTACAAGAAGTGGTGGCCTATGTATAATTACCGATGAGATTGACATTTGAAATTAACATGTTTAATACGCTCTTCCTATGAATGCGCTTGTTATGGATTTTTTTTGCTTTCTGCAGAACCGGGTGATATTGAAAGATTTAATAATAGCATAGAGGATTACCATCGCACTTGGTTTTGATCAAGCTTTGTTGGAAACCCTCTGATTTCTAAGAGATTGAACTGAAAATCAAGTTGATTCAGACTAGATAACCAATTCCAAATGCTTTGAGAAAAATGATGTACATGAATATATGAACATTTGTTTCCACATGGCTAACACATAGGACACGGATAAATGGGTTCAAGTACAAACATCTTTTGGCTAGGACCTCCTTAGTGGGAACTTTCAAATTGATAAGTTTCCAAATAAACATAGATTTTGATGGAGGAATATTATTATTCTAGATCATATTTTCCAAACTTACGTTTTTTCCATAAGGAGTCTTAAAGAGGTAAGCAACCTTAAGATTCAAAGACCCAGCAGATGATACTACTACGGAAAAGACAAACAACAACGGTTGGAAAGATATATAATCACGCAGGTCCAGACGTTGTTATGTAGGGTGTGGTTGTATATACGATACTTACAATCACGACCCAATAACCGTTGTAATAAAATGGAAAGCGCGCACCCTATTACAACGGTTTTTACTAAGGACTGTTGTGATAAAATAAAGGCCTTAGGTTCGATTCCCAACTGCATCGTTTTGTTATTTATATTTTTCTAGAAAGTGCGCAAGATAATATAACGGTTTTGATATATAACCGTTGTTAAATTTAATGCATAATCAACAAATTTTATCCTGCTTCTATATTTTTTCTCATTTTTTAACCTGTATTATTGTTCACCAAATGACATTTGAAAAAATAACTCACATTTGTGATAAAGTTATCTTAATAATAATAATTGTATCATATTCATGACATCACGTAATTGTATCATATTGAATTGTATCAGAATAAACATATCTCCTACAATTTATCATAACAAATAACCTACAATTTACACATTACATAACATCACACAATTGTATCTTGGTGTTTTGGTTTCTTGTCTCTTGGTGTCTTGGCTCTTAGTGTCTTGACTCTAAAGACCTATGATTTCAAATGATTAAACTTGTTAGTAAAAATACTTAGAAATTATAACATACAATTAATATATTATGAATAAATAATAAATTACTTACCTGTTAATTTTCCCATATGTCTTCTTTATGATCGATTCGAATAGCATGCACATCATTTCCATCAACTTCATCATATGAGGTAGGAATTCTTGTGTTGTGTAAGAATGTGCGAAGGGAATATCAAGATTCTCATCACTAAGAGGAAGGTGTTTTCCTTGGAGAACGATTGACTATTTCCCTTATATGTCCGAAGGATCGGTAACATAGAAAACTTGTTTTTCTTGAGAAGCCATGATGAATGGTTCGGTCATAAAAGATGCCTAGCAAAGGTCGACGCGGGTGAATCCTAATTCATCAATGTGTACACCATTACTATTATTGGGAACTCACTTGCATTATAATAAAACAACTTTGAAAATAACATAATAAATCTCCCAAATCTCATCAATGAAACCATAGAACGCGGTAGTTGCTAATACAAGATTCTTATCTTTCGAACAAGAGAAATACATTGATTCGGCGTCAACCATAACCCCACTATTTTTCATTGTACTACGATAATATTTTGATTTTGTATAAAAGATATAATGACCAATGTCGTATGCAGTCCAAGTTATGACAAAATTTTGGCTCGTACGACAACTATTTAAGTATATCAGATGCACTACGATCATTAGATACACTTTCATTAAACCAATATATAATATCTTGTTATGCTCTATCAACAACAACTTGTCACTCATTCGGGGATATTTTTTCCTCAAAAGTCTTTTGTGAGTATCTATGAAAGGTTGAACTTCATCTATATTATTCAATATATAGAAATGTGCTTGAATAACTACATCCCGAGCCATTGACTTACTATTTAGACCTTGAATACCTCTCCCGTCTGTGTCAGCATGACAAGACTTTGGAATTCCTATAGAATCTGCTTCCGATAAATAGTTTGTACAAAACTCAACAACTTCTTCTTTGATGTACCTTTCAACAATCAAAGATTCTTGTCGGTGATGATTATTCGTATATCCTTTAAATATATTCATATATCGCTCTATCGGATACATCCACCTTAAATAAACTTGACCATAATATCTGATTTCTCTGACTAGACAAACAAGTGAACCATAATGTCAAAAAAATGATGGAGGAAAATATATCTCCAATTGACATAAGATAATGGCAGCCTCATCTTCTAGTTCATCTAATTTTTTGAAATCAAGAACTTTATTATATATGGCATTGAAGAATAAGCACAATCTCGTTATAGTTACTCTTACATTTTTTTGGTTGGATCCCAGGGATAGCCACTGACAGAAGTTGTTGCATCAATACATGACAATCATGAGATTTTAAACCAATTAAATTGGGATCTTTCATTGATACAAGTTTCTTGATGTTTGATGAGTAACCTTGAGGAACTTTAATACCATGCAAAAAATTTCAGAAATTTTCTTTTCCTTTTTAGATAGAGCGTGACATGCAGGAGGCAGATAAGTTCTTTTTCCTTTCTCTATTGAAGCCAATTGTTTTTGTATACCCATTGCCTCCATGTCAAGACGGGAAGTCTTACTATCTTTAGTCTTTCTAAAGAAGATAGACCTCTTTTTCCATATATTTTTCTCAACTGGCCTTTTTTCTTTTTCTCTCTTCTCAAAGATAACATTATTGTGATCATGTCGTTGGTAAACTTCATCCTTGGTTAAAGGTTCAAGAGCCTCTTCAAACATTTGCTCTCCATTTAAATCCTTTTACAATCTATGATAAGGATGACCGGGTTTTAGAAATTTTTGATGCCCTAGGTAAACGGTCTTTTTTCCAAATTCAAGTTGGCGATAACAAGTATCTTCTTCACATATTTGACATGCTTTATGTCCTTTGACAATATATCCAACCAAGTTATTGTAAGCATGAAAGTCAGTAATTGTGTAAAATAACATTGCACGCATCTTAAAATTATCCCCATAATATGCATCATTAACCTCAATGACTTCATCCCACAAGAGTCTTAAATCTTCGATTAATGGACTTAGATAAACATCTATGTCTGTAGCAACCTGCCCTAAAAATTTAGATTTTAGAGTCGTCACCTATTCTACCAGGGCGAATATGAAACCCTACGCAGTTAAGAGATTCAGGGTAAGTTATTATATTCGGGTCAAGGGAAGGTGTTAGGCACCCTTAACCCTTTCCTAAGGTTTTGAGTTTAAGGCAAAGTGTAGCAACCTGCTTAAAATTTACGTTCAAACGAGAGTTGCCACCCACTTTGTTTGGGCAAGTGAGAAACCCTTAAAAACAAGAGATTTTAGGAAAGTAGGTTAATTAGGCAAAGGGAAGGTGTTAGGAACCCTTTGTCTCCCTTGTACTCAAGGGGACCCATGTAGCCTTTAGGTTTTAGGTTTTTATAATTGTTGATTAATTTAAAAAGTTAGCCTTTGCCCAAAAGGGTAAATCTCAGTTTTGATAAAGCAATTGTCCGATCGAGACAACAATAGCCGAATGCCAAAAGGCATATAAACAAAATTGTAATAAAACAAAATTGTAATAAAAATAATAGGCCTCAATGCATCATCATTGGCCAAAACAAGGTTTTTTAAAAAGGAGCCTCATAGATATCATTGGCCAAAATAAGTAGGCCTCATAGAAATCACTAGCTAAAACATGTATTAAACGAAGAAAACAACATTTTTAAAAAAAGGGAAGGCCTCAGTTATCGTTATTGGCCAAAAAGGTAAACCTAAGGGTTTTGACAGAGTCATTGTCAGATCGAGACAACAATGACCAAAAGCCAAAAGCCATGTATAATGAAAATAAAAATAGGCCATTGTCAGATCGAGACAACAATGGCCAGAAACCCCTTTTTTATGGGAGGCCGGCCATTGTTAGATCGAGACAACAATGGCCAGAAACCCTTTTTTAGGGGAGGCCTCACAGGTAATCATCGGCCGAAAATGTTTGAGTTTGTGATTGAGTTTGAATGATTTGAAATCGCGTTTGAGTGGTTTGAAAATTGCGTTTGAAAGGGGGAAAGGGTTTGTCGGCCATCTTCAGTTCAGATTAGGGATGTTCAAGACAAACCCTAAGACAAACCCTCAAAGGGAGAAGAGAAATAACGTAGAAAACGTAGTTTGTGTGAAAAGCGTAGTTTTGGGTGTGTGTAAATTTGTGAAAAAAAAGTACGTGAAATTGAAAGAAGGTCCCTGATAGGATTGTCAAAGGTCCTATTTATAGTGTTAGAAAATTAGGTTAAAACCCCCGAAAGAAAAAAAAAGCCCAAATTTTGTCATTTTAGAAATTAGTAATAATAAAATAATAATAATAACTAGTGTAATAATAATAATATTATTTAAATAATAATAGTAATTAGATAATAATATTGAATTAGTAAAATAATATTGAATAATAATAATTAGAATAATATTTATGTTAATAAATGAAAAATTAGACTAAATTAGTTTAATTAAAAGAAAGACTTAATTAAATAATCAATTAAATTGATATATTAAACTAATAATTTATCAAGAAGAGTTTTAATTTAACAATTTATAATGAACTCAAATAAACCCCTATATTTTGAAAAAAATGTATATAAAATGCTAAAATACGAATTAGTTTGTTAGTTGTATTTACACAAAAGAATAAAAACCTATTAAAGATGAAAAATAATGTGTGCACAAGTGATAGAAATGATTTTAGTGGGCCAATATTAAATTGGATCCACACAAATGTTCTACACCCCTCAATTTGAGAATAGACCCCGTGTAAAAATAAATTTGATAAGATGAAGACCGGTTAAATTTCGGGGTATGACAATGTCTTTACCATGTTGTCGTGGTCCAGAAATCATCATACTTAATAATATATATTTGCGCTTCAGTCACAACCAAGGAGATAGGTTGTAAATAGTGAGAAGAATAGGCCACGAAGAATGATTATATTACCAAAGGGGTTGGCTCACCGCCAAAATTCGGAAACAACGAATCAGTTTTCTTCCATTGCTACGAATCGGCTACGTGGGGAATGTTTCCATAATGATTCCTTTCTGTAACGGTCGAAAAAGGAGAGGGAAAGATGTCCTGATAATAATGCCTTTTAAACATTAACATCTTCCTCTTTTTTTTCTTTTCTTTTGGAAACGGCACGCATAATCCTTCACGCGAAATTTGGAAGAAAAGGCAGCCTTCCTTGGGGGAAGTGTTTCCTAGCCACACGAACTTTTAATTTATCCTAAGCTAATAGGAAGGGGAAAAAGATCTCAATCTACCCTAAGTTGTCCAGGTGTGGGGATTTCACCTAATAGATATTTCAGAGGTCCAGGAGGCTGGTTATTCTAAGGGAAGGTGTTAGCACCCTAAGTATCTGTAGTACTCTATGGGAAACTTTCTACTGTCTATGCATTGATTTTATGTTTGTTTGATGGTTGATTATTAGGAAAGTTTCTCCTTTGTCTTAGGAGAGGAAATGAACTAAAGATTGACAGGTGAACTGAATGTTATTGATGTTTTGTTTGCTTCAAAGATTCCATGTGAATCTTTTGCCAACATATCCCTAATGGAAGTTAGAGCTTTTGTAGTTCGGGGAACTAATTAGGGAAATGGATTGAATTTGAAGGTGCCTTATTTAAAGCTCAAGGTTGAAGCTTGAATGATCTCTGTTTACAGGAAAAAGACAAATAGTCGTCTTTACAGAGAGATATTTCTACTATTCCACCACAAACATTTTGAAGTGACAGAAAAGGAGGTTCATTTCATAAGAGATGGAACCTTACTTGGATGAAGCAAGTATGCCAGTCATAATATCTTGACTGAAAGAACAATTCTCAACCAGTTTAGAGAGAGGGGACAGTATGGACGTGAAGTCGATAGAGCAGTGCATCTTGTCAATCTAAATGGGAAAATATTTTGAAAGTAAAATGAAAAATGTTTGTATATTTGAATATGGAAAAATAGGAGAAATGTCTCTTTGTGAGATAAATCATGTCTATCTACTGTATGAGAGATCTAAATTTGACTGGCCTGTACAAGACCCATGCTTTGAGGCTTAAACTGATAGTTTGAGACTGACTCTAAGGGGATGATTCCACTGGGGAAGGTTTTGACATGAATGAAGTATGTGTTTTGTACTAAGCCCAAAATTGTGGCTGACACTTTGAGGATGCTCTTATTGAGCAGGGATTGGTGGGAAGCTGACCCTACCGGGGAGTTTTGAGTTGGAATTGATAGATGAAAGCCTAGAATTGAGGTTAACCCTACTGGTGATATTACTGTGTTAAGGATTTATTGATGTTGGCTTACCCTTTCCAGGGGTTTTCACTCTACTGAGGAGGAATGATGGAGGCTGACCCTTTCCAGGGGTTTTTGTTTATTGAAGATTAATTGGAGACTGACCCTTTCCAGGGGTTTTCACTCTACTGAGGAGGAATGATGGGGGCTGACCCTTTCTATGGGTTTCCACTTTACTGAGGAGGAATGATGGAGGCTGACCCTTTCCAGGGGTTTTTGTTCTTATGAAGATTTGAAATTGATTGAAAGGGTTTTTGGTAGGTGTTATGTACAAAGCCTATAATTAAGGCTGACTCTGCTGAGAATGGACTCAGAGGGTTATTGATTAAAATCCATGATTGAGGTTAACTATGAAGGGTTGTATGAATAAGGTTGATTGAGGCCTTGGTTTAAGGTTGACTCTCTAGGGATTATAGGAGACCAACTTACTCATGTTTTAGGGAGTAGAGATGCTTTTGGTTTAAGGTCCAAGGTTGGGACTGACTCAACTAGGGAGAGTATATGAAAGGCTGTTTGAGGTTTTTTGGTTTCTTTTACAAAACCCAAGATTGAGGCTAATCCTGCTGGGGATTGTTGTTTTTCCTGGTGAGGAGATCCAATGGTTTGGATTCTTTGATGGTTTAAAAGATGCGGGTTTTTTGTGGTGTCTTGTACAAAGCCCAAGATTGAGGCTATCTCTTTCCAGGGGAAAATTCAAGTGTTTGAACCTATTTTGGCTTACTGGGGAAAACTCTAGGGGGTTTGAATCTTTTTAACTATTGCTGAGGAATGGCCCTCAAGGGTTTGAATCCTTTGGTTGTATGAAAGGGATTTTCTGCCTTGTACGAAGCCCAAGGTTGTGGCTAACTATGGATGGGGAAAGACTCAAAGGTTTTGGAATCTTTTGATACAGGGAAAGAGTTTTTCTGCCTTGTACGAAGCCCAAGATTGTGGCTGACTGCTCACTGGGAAGACTCTATTTTCTGCCTTGTACAAAGCCCAAGGTTGTGGCTGTATGTGAAGGAAACAGAGTTTGGAAACTATGAATGACTATATTTTGGGGGTGCCTTGTACAAAGCCCAAGGTTGTGGCTACCATAACTGAGGATTTGAAATCCAAAGATTGATACAGCTGGATGAAATAAACTCAGAGGTTTGAAATCCTCTGGACTCTGCTTGGAGAAGCAGGAGATATGTAATAGAGATTGTCCGTGTCTCTCATTCCTAAGGTTAAACTAAGGATGAATGAAGATGATTGAGAGTTAAAACTTTCAATGTCTATGACTCTGTAGGGAAGAAGACTCAATGACTGAGTTTGAGTGAATACTTGAATGACTGTGATTCAACACTTGAATGATTGTGATTGTGAATTTTAAGGATTTGGCTTCTCACAAGAGTAAAGGTGACTAAAGTTTTGACCTATGCTTTTAGGAAGCCTGAAGGGTCCTTGTATACAAGCTCAAGAGGGAGATGCGGGATGCTTAGAAGAAGCTCGTGGGTCCTTGCATTGTAAGCCTAAGAGGAGGATAATCGAGGTTCATCGAGGGTCATCGAGGGTCCTTGTTATAGCCCAAGAGAAAGCCATGTTGGCTTGACTAATTTGGCTCTATTCAAATGGGTAAGAGGTTTCACCGGGAATAATTCCTCTTGGGTGGATGTGCAATATTTTTATTCTAAGGCTTTTTTCAAGATGTTTCACCGGGAATAATTCATCTTGAGGTTGAAACTATGTTATTCTATTAGGAAAGAGTCTTCACCGGGAAGTGTCCTCAATCCTAGGTCATAGTCCTATAATATATATACAGGTTTATCTGTCCTAAGGTTTTTCTCAGATGAAGATTTAAACAATATATATTTACAGGTTATATTGAACATGTACATTAAAAGCAGTAAATAAAAGCTATAAACACTACCTAGGTGAAAAGGAGGCTCAAAGATGTATGTACAGAACCTCAATGAACAGTTTTATTGAAAAGCAGTTGAATGCTTTTTTGAAAACGGTTGAATGTTTGAATTAAAATGAAATTGAAGTTTTGAAAATAGTTGAAAATAGAAGAAGATAAGGCTTTAGGACTTATAACTCAGAAGAGGTGCCTAAAATGTTCTAGAAGGAGTTTCACCGGGAATAATGCCCCTCTTAGTACCAGAGTTTTAAAACAGATGAGAAGATTTTGTACAAGAGACAAGGTTTTGAAAACAGTCAAGTATGTACAAAAACAAAAGGGTTCATATGAACATCTTACTTTTTATGAAAACCAGTTGAAAGAAATTGATGTTTGAAATTGAACTGAAAATGAACTGAACTGAAAATGAAAAACAGGGTTCGGACTTATATTCAAGGAGAGGCCTAGGAGATTTTAAATATTTGAATTGAACTGTAATTGATTTGAACTGAAAGTAATTTGAAAATGTAGTGTTTTTTTGGAAAACCCTAATTGTCTATTTAATCGGGAATTAAGGAAAAACAATTTTTAAATGATAAAACAACAAAAACAAGGTAAGATATAATATCTGCACTTAATTAAGCCCTAAGTAATTAGGGTTTGTTTACAAAAAAATATTTACAAAAGGTTTGGTTTTGAAAAATTAAAAGAAAGTATATTTTAAAAGTATTAAAAATACTTAAAAGAACCCCATTTTAAGCCTAGCAATAATACATCAAATAAATAATATTTTTGTGATTTTTTTGGTTATTCTCAAAATAGGTATGATAAATGAGAAGTGTGTGAAAAATCAAGTTAAAATGATTAATTTTGATAGGTGAATGAATTAGGTGAAGTTGTGAAGAAATTAGTGGCAAAAAGTTTGGTTTTGGTCCTAACAAGGGTTGAACCCACGCCACTTATGAGGCCAATACAAATCAAAACCAACTGAGCTGCGCGCTCAATGTGATAGTGGAATACACGCGTTTTGTTTTATTTTGAATCCACCCAAAAATTCAAAAAAATGCGCACATCACCATCTTCATCTTCAACCTCCAGCTCGTTGGATTTTGAATTTCCAACTTCCTCAAATCTCAACCAAATGCCAAGGTGTAAACATGGAAAATGTTCTAATTTGTCTCACGATTTCAGAAATGTATCTAACATGGATTTCAATTGGCTATAGCTTTCTAATTTCTCAGAAAACCCTAAGAACCCTAAAACCCTAAAACTGAAATTAAATGACAAATATGATGGATAAATGGATGATGATAGAGGGGTTTTGATCCTCTAATGATGTAGAATGAACTGGTATCGAGCTATATGAAAAAGAGTGCACGAATTATGGAGATAGAGTTTGAAAGTTTACCTCTGAAACTGAAGGTTGATGACTATGGTAGGGGACTACCAGCAATGAATTGATTATTGCAAAAGCTTCCTTGTACCGTAGGGATGCTAGAGGGACCTTTATTTCACCTTGAACCACTCTGAATTGCCCAACTCGATCTCACCTATATGAGCTCCAAGTTTGAATGGAAGATGATGATCCTGCACTTACAGATGAGTTGTAGGCATCTGAATAGCTTCCTTACACCCTAAGGAAGCTATTGAAACACTCCAAGTGGATTGAAACCTCCTGGATTGCTCAACCCGATTCCATCTACTTGAGCCTCAAGCGAAGTGTGGACATGGTGCTCTAGCAGTTACAGAGCTCCAATGAGGACCTGGATCACTTCCCTTTAGTCTCCTTGAGATGTTAAAACGATCGCTTTCAATGTTTAAGTTCGGTACTGAAGAATATCCTCCTTAATTCCAAGAACTTTTGAAAAGTGATCAAAAGAGAGAGAGAGAGAGAGAGAGAGAGAGAGAGAGAGAGAGGGAGAGAGTTTGGAGAAAGCAAGAATTGAAGTTGATTTGGTGTGATTTTGAACTGAAATGAACTCTCTATTTATAGCAAAATGATCAGAGTTCTTTGAGAGAGTGAGTTGAGCTTGATGATGTCACTTTGAGTTACTTGGCCATGAAGAAATTCTAAAAATATCCAAAATGCAATGATGACAATTTGATTCCCCTTGATCTAAAGCCAAAGCCCTTGATTTAATCTGATCTTTAGAGATAATTCCTGATGCAGAAAAGCCTCTAATTGGCTTAGGGGAAGATTCCTTGATGATTCATCAAAATTCCATTTTGTAATGATTACTTAATCACATGGCTTTGATTTTTTGAATCTCTTGCAACTTGGAAGCTATGACTTAATTGTTTCTACACAATTCTTTATGATATAATTGGAGTTATATTGCACCAACTATTAGATGCATTTGCACATAATTGACCAAAACAAAAGTTGGTTGTGCCTTGAAATTCAACCTTGAATGCCTTACTTTGATCATGCATAACTCCTTTAAGAATTTGAATTAGGAATTGACCAATACCTTTTGAAAATCTTGGAGGATGTACTTTAATCCATTCGTTTTGTGTTTCCCTAAAATCATCAAGGAAATTTTTGAAAACGGCCCATAAAGTTTGTAACGCCCAGAAATTAAATTATTCGCTTAATCTAGACGTTCAGAGTGTTTAGTGAAGTTTTCGTATTTTGAGACGATTTAGTCGGTATTAGTTCGGGATAGCGGATTGATATTTAATCAAGAGTTTTGATATTTTCACTATTAGAAATATTATTTGAATAATATTTGAAGTTTTGGGAATTTTCTGAGTAATTAAGATTAGACCGAAAATATGAAATATTGGTCGAATTTGAATTGTCGGTGTTATTTTAAGACGCGTATTTGAATTTATTAAGCTAAAATTCGGATTTTAGTCGGACGGTCGAAAAATAATATTAAGAATAATATTATTTACAATCCGGAATTTATTATATTGTTGGAATATTAATAAAAATGATATTTTGATTTAATTGGAGTTATTTATCTTATTGGGCTTAAATTGATTTTGGAGGATATTAAATAAAGAATAGTTGTTAACCACTAAGCCCAAACAGGATTTTATATTAGGGTTTTAGAGAATTGGAAAGAGGAGAGTGGTCATAATGAAGAGAACAAGAATAGAGGAGAAAGAGGCAAGACTATGGAGAAGAAGAAGGGGCTTGAAGATTTTTCATCCATGGTGTCAATTGAAGATGCAATTAGAGACCCATTGAGTGCTTCCATTGATAAGGTAAGGGTGGTGTTCTCTTCCTATAATAGGGCTTATGAACAAATGTATGTGGGGAGTTGGGTGTGTAGATTTATTGCATTATCTTGTGTTGATTGTTGTTGTTCATAGACAATTGAAATTGGGAAATAATGTTGAAATGTTGTGTGGAATAGAAATTGGATTTGGAAAAAAAATGGTTGCAATTCAGTGTGTTGTTTCGTTGGTTGTCTTCTTGTTCCAAATATATTGCCCTGTTTATTATTTTCATACTATTAATTAATATAGATACTTAGTAGTATCAACATGAGAGGGAAATGAAGAAAACCACTTAGGCCATACATTTTTGTCTCCTGCTACTTCATGGTGTGCTAGCATTTGTTTTCATTAATTGCATATAGGTAATATATATATATATATATATATATATATATATATATATATATATATATATATATATATATATATATATATATATATATATAATGATATACAATATAGAAATGGAACCCCATTCAGCTCCATATTTCATTTTCACTTCCATGCTACTGTGAGTTTGTTTTCTTTTCCATTCAATAATTGTGCGCTGAAGGTTGTTCCTCTCCTGTTGACATATATGCTCTGTATCATGTTTCATATAATATTTAAAGAAATTATATAATGGCATGTAGAAAATGAAAATGGAACTATAATATATAATAGAACCTTAATTATTGAATGAAAATAAATGGTAAAACAGTAGCAATTATAGAACAAATATAATTCAAAAGAGTCCCGTTTGACCGAAATAGCTGAATTAAGCGGTATAATTAGTTTTCCGGAATTTGATGAAAATTTACGTGGCAGCTAAATTTAATTAGTACATTAACGTGGTGGTGTTGTTTTGTCGGAATTGTGATATTAATCGGTCGATTAAATTAATAGTTGAATTAATTTTTAATAAGTCTATTTAATTGGAATAAACTTGAAATTAGATTAATTATTCGGTTTGTCAGTAAATAGCGATATCTTGAGAATTTAACCGAACGAATCAAATAACCGGTAAAGAATAGAATTGTATCCGAATTAACCGGTTGAGTTGTGTTTTTGGTGACTTGGAAGTGTAACCCGAAGACTCATAAAGTCGTGAATATTAAGGATTTAACCGGAAATTAGATAAACGATTGTGACGCGTGATGTATCCGATTAATTAGAGAATATTAGGTGAATGATTTTGGTTATTTGATAGTGTGTTAGTGAGTTAATAAATCGATTAATTTATAGAGAATTATGAGACTATCCTTGAATTGGCTTAATGTGTCGATTTGTTGTGATGACTTTGTTAATTTGTGAAACGGAGTAATTGTGCCGATGTGTCGAAACATGACGATATTTGTGATGAATTGTAATACGTGATGTTATATATATTTGTGATGATAATTTTGTGACTAAGTGAAGGTGAAATATTATAGTGACGTGAATTACCTCGAATAAATGGTAATGTGATTGTGATATAGGCTTATGCCTCGTGACGATATGTGATTTTGATGAGTATGTTGTGTTGTCTTGTTTGTCGAGTCACATTGCATATGCATACGCTGTGACGGCCTGAAAACTATGACAAACATGACGGCCTGAAAACTATGGCAAACATGACGGCCTAAATGGAAATTGGTGACGGGGGCTGAAGCTCTAATTTGTACCACATGCATATACATGAGTCATGTCCCATGTGTCATGTGTGATTTATACTTGTGACGTTTCGTGACTATGCCGTGGTTGTATTTCGTGACTTGTTAAATGATGGATGTATGTGAAAATGTGAATTGATGATTTTGTGAATAGTATAAGGATATTAATACTTGGGAATGCGCTTAACTGAACATGTCTTAAGTGATTTATATGTGATGTTTTGTGACTAGGTGCGTGTCTTATATGTAATGTTTGAAGGATAGAAAAACACTTAGAAAGGGGGGGTTTGAATAAGTGTAGCTTTAAAAACTTGACTGATAAAAATAAGTTGCACAGATATTTTTATCCTGGTTCGTTGTTAACTAAACTACTCCAGTCCACCCCCGCAGAGATGATTTACCTCAACTGAGGATTTAATCCACTAATCGCACGGATTACAATGGTTCTCCACTTAGTCAGCAACTAAGTCTTCCAGAGTCTTCTGATCACACACTGATCACTCCAGGAACAACTGCTTAGATACCCTCTAAGACTTTTCTAGAGTATACTGATCCACACGATCACTCTAGTTACAACCTGCTTAGATAACCTCTAAGACTTCCTAGAGTATTCTGATCCACACGATCACTCTAGTTCCTTACAACTTAATGTAATCAATTCTAAGAGTATTACAAATGCTTCTTAAAAGCGATAATCACAAACTGTGATATTTCTCTTAACGTTTAAGCTTAATCTCACTAATATATTACAACAGCAATGTAGTGAGCTTTGATGAAGATGAAGATTCTGAGCTTTGAATTTGAACAGAGTTTCAGCAAGTTAATAGGCGTTGTTTTGTTCAGGATCGTTAACCTTGCTTCTCATCAGAACTTCATATTTATAGGCGCTGGAGAAGATGACCGTTGAGTGCATTTAATGCTTTGCGTGTTCCGTACAGCATCGCATTTAATGTTATACGCTTTTGTCAACTACCTCGAGCCTTGTTCACGCTGTGTCTACTGACGTAGCCTTTAGTAGCTTTTAACGTTCCTTTTGTCAGTCAGCGTAGCTTGCCACTTGTACTTCCTTCTGATCTGATGTTTGTGAATACAACGTTTGAATATCATCAGAGTCAAACAGCTTGGTGCATAGCATCTTCTGATCTTCTGACCTTGAAGTGCTTCTGAGCGTGATACTATCAGAACTTCAATGCTTCTATTCTCTTGTTCTTCTGATGCTTCCATAGACCCATGTTCTGATTCTGCTTCGACCATCTTCTGATGTCTTGCCAGACCATGTTCTGATGTTGCATGCTGAACCCTTTGAGACAAAGCTTCTGAGCGCTGAATTATGCATACTCTTTATATATTTCCTGAAAAGGAAATTGCATCGGATTAGAGTACCATATTATCTTAAGCAAAATTCATATTATTGTTATCATCAAAACTAAGATAATTGATCAGAACAAATCTTGTTCTAACAATCTCCCCCTTTTTGATGATGACAAAAACATATATAAATGATATGAATTTGCGATCAGAAAGAACAGACGGCAAAAGACAAATTACACAGCTATAGCATAAGCATATGAATATGTCTCCCCCTGAGATTAACAATCTCCCCCTGAGATAAATAATCTCCCCCTGAAATAAATACTCGAAGAACTTTAATAAAAGACTTCCCTGATTATATCGGTAGAGACGATCATATAAGCTTCTGTCTTCAGAGAATTCATAGCTTCTGACTTCTGCTTCCATTGGACAGCTTCAGAACTAGAATTTCTTTAGATCCCTAGAACACTCACAGCTTCTGATTCCTGCTTCCATCTAGAACAGCTTCAGAACTTGAATTTCTTTGATCTTCTGAACATTCACAGCTTCTGATTTCTGCTTCCATTCAGGATAGCTTCAGAACTTGAGTTTTCTGGATCTTTAGGACATTCGCAGCTTCTGATTTCTGCTTCCCTCGGATAGCTTCAGAGCTTTGAATTTCTACCAACATCACTTCATGCTAGATTTGTATCAGAACATTGTTGAATGTACCAGAGCATCATCAGAGCATCTCTACATCCTGAAATGTTACAGAACAAAAACTAAACGACAAAAGTCAGCATGAACGAGTCAGAACATAAAATATATATTCGAACACATTATATGTATCAGAGCAAATAGAATTTTGTCAGATCAAATAGACAAATATGGATCAAATTCTATTATCAGTGCTTCTGATTCATTCTTCTTTCTTGCTTCTGATCTCTGAAGCTTGATAGCACTCAGCTTGCTTCAGTTTCCATGGTTTTGCTTCTTGTGTTTGCTTTGAAGATTCTCTTCACTTCTTTATACCTGCAAAACACTTAAACCATATAGAACTTGCAGTTCTTGTTAGTGAATGTGTGGGAGCTTTACCCAGCAACTGATAGATTAATCAAATCATTTATCATTTATCTTCTCCCCCTTTTTGTCATATCATCAAAAAGCAAAAAAGATTCAGAGACAAACAAAACGAAACACACGGAGGAAGAAGATGATTTCATTGAAGTTCAAACAGCAGGTACAGAAGTACATGAAGATAAGAAAGATCAAATGCACAAAGACAGATGCAACGAAAAGAAAGAAACAACACAGACTCAATCTAAGATGGCCCTAGTCTTGACAAGATCTTGGTCAGCATCTCTTGAACCTTATTGTTGTGTCCTTCTTGCCTCACCATGAAAGCGCTATACTCAGCATTGAGTGAGCTTTGCTCATCCTGTCTCTTCTGAATTTCTTCCAGAGTCCTTGCAAGACGAGAAGATTCATCAGAAGAAGCTTCACAGCTTCTATCCACAGGGATGACATGTTGATCTGCAGCTTCCATAGATAGATCATTTGCAGGGATTTCCTCAACAGGATCTGATTCAGCAGCATGATCTTCAGCATCTGCTTCTTGCATAGAAGCATCTCCATATTCTGCAGCAGGAATTTCCGAGTCTCCATTTTCAAGTGCCTGAAGAATGGCAGCTAGATTCCTTGGAGCAGAAGGACCTTCAACTTCTGGTGGGTCAACAACTTCTGGAATGACCAAGCTTGGGTCTTTCTCAGACGGGTTTTCCCTCAGATAGTCAAAGAGAGTCTTGAAGTCTCCTAGCAGAACAGGATATTGAGGTATCCAGACCACAATCTCCCTGCAAGGATTGGCTTCCAATGCAGCAGCGAGTCTTGCTACTTCCAATTCATCCACAAAGGGCTTCTCCTCAGCAGCAACGCAGTTTCTGAGAGGATGGTAGTATATACCATTATCTTCCTCCAGAAGGTAACCAGGGTAACTAGGGGCAGCAGCCACTAGTCTTTTCTGTACTCCCATTGCTTCTACTTGAAAATCCTTGCGAAATCTTCTCCAGAGATTTCTTGTAGAAACATCATCCAGACCATTTAGAAATGCATCCTTCAGAAGGTCTAGACTGCTAATCACCTCATGTCTGAAAAGTTCCAGGTAGGTATAGGGTTCAGGTTCAGGCGGATTGAAGGTGAATTTGTAGTCAGGGTAGAGAAGACAGTAAGG
The DNA here is from genome assembly GCF_029867415.1 of Vicia villosa. Classification (NCBI taxonomy): domain Eukaryota; kingdom Viridiplantae; phylum Streptophyta; class Magnoliopsida; order Fabales; family Fabaceae; genus Vicia; species Vicia villosa. The sequence goes on along the minus strand of NW_026706173.1, from coordinate 13,799 downwards.
TTTGGATTTTCTGGTAGGTAAGGGATGGGATATAGAAGGTGGAGGTACGGTGGATGAGGAAGAAGGGATATCTGAGAGAATGATTGATGAGGATGGAATATCAGAAATGATAGATTGAGACGAGGATGGAGTGTTTGTAAAGGGAATTGGTGAGAAAGATTTATCAGAAGGAGTTGGGGGAAGAATACTTAAAGGTGTGGGGTTTAGAATGGGAGAGGAGAAGGATGATGGAGAAGGATTTGGTAAGGTGAAGTTTACTTTTGGTTCAGAGGGAGGTGATTGGGGAGAAGGTTTAGGGACAGAAGGAGGTGGAGTAAAAACCTTTCTGGAGATTTGTACAGAAGAAGAAGATCTTGTTCTGCGAAAGGAATCTCTGATCCTTTTATCTCTTCGTTCTTCAGAGTCCACCTTGTCAGGATCATAGGTGACCCTCAACTTCTTGGCTTTCTCAGCCTCATCTTCTTGGGCTTTTCTTTTTAGCCTAGCCTTTAGTTCCTTCTGATCCTTCTTCAGAAGATCAGCCTTGGACGGAAGTAATCTGCCACGGATCCAAGCAGGATCAATATCTGATTGCTTCCTAACACAATCTTCCAGGTAAGACTTGACAACCTGATGCAGTTCTTCTTGAAACAGGGAGGCAAAACCTTCAGCAACAACTCTTCTTGAGAGAATGTCAGGAAAACTTGGGCACACAGAAGGTACATTTTTAATGAGTTCTAATCTGAACAGATCCACACCATTAAAAATGGGACCTTGAACTACTCCAAGCAAATGGGATGCATTGAGTTTTCTGATGGAGTCCAGCACTTTGCTTTCAGTAAGAATGTCTGAAATCATTCTTCCAAACGGAATAGTCGTTCTTGAAAGATGAGGGTACTTCGCCCTTTCCTCTTCTCTTGACTCAAGGATTGAAGTCTTCAGATTCTCAAACAGAATGTGAGAGATGTTGATCTCAGTCTTTTTGCCAATGCAGAAAAGAGTGTACTTGTGATCTGGACTGATGTAAGAAGAGGAGAGCATCCTTTTTCTGTGGTGAAGAGAACCCAGAATAATCTCAGCCCATACTCTATAAAATGGCCTCAAGGTGCCTGTGTTATTAGAGTCAATCCCAGAAGACTTAGAGATTTGTTTTTCAACTATTGACCAATCAACAGATGTATGTCGAAAACCAGACCAACCTTCTTCATCATTCAGATTGTATAGCTTCCTGATCAGTTTTTCAGAGATAACCACTTCATGCCCTAGCACGAATGAAATGATGGCCGTTGGGGTAACCGTTGCATGTACCCAGAAATCCTTCACAAGATCAGGATAAATTGGACCAACCAATCTATTGAGATACTTGGACCATCCTTGCTCAAGGATTCTTGCATCACACTTAAAGCCATTCGCTTTAAGATTCTTGAAGTCCACAGCAGTTTCACATAAAACCTCCAAGTCCTTCGTGGGTATCAAGCAAGTTTTCAAAGGAGCATATTCATAATTTCGTAGAAGGATTTGTGAAGAAGTAAGTCTTTCTTTTGAGGAAGATGAACAGGAGGAAGAGTTCATGATGATAATGCTTTGAGATCAAATCAGAAAACTAGGGTTTGAAGAGAAATGCAACGAAGTGAATGCACAAAAGAGAGAGAAAGAGAGAAAAAGAGGGAATGAAGATGAAGCGGGTTATTTAAAAGATTTAAAAAGAAATCATTATGCATTTAATGAGAAATGACATTAGGAGAGAGAACACAGTAAATGAAATGATTTAATACAGTTACCTAGGTCGGCGTCTTTTCAACTGCACGCTTTGTACTAACCGTACAGACACGTGTTCACCATAAGATAATAAATGACAGCTGTAAATTTCAGATTCAGATCACTGCTTCTGATCTGATCAAGTTTCTCTTCAGGAAACACTCCTTCTGAAGTGTGCTGATATAAATCTGAATGATCTTCTGATCCATTACTTCTGATATACACAGCTTCTGGAGGTTCACTTCTTTGTTCTGCAGCTTCTGATAAGACAAAACTGTATCTGCAGAAATTCTTAAGCGCTTTGTTTCATTAGAAACAAGTTTATCATCAAATCAGATATTTATTGATTCGTCCACAATCAATGTTTCAATATTGTATATTCTGTAGCATTTAGAGCATTCAGAATAATCAAGAACGAAACATCAATGCTTTAGAGACAAACAAAACAGATGGTTCCAAGACTAATAAACTTTCTTTTCTGATTTCCTACGAACATAGTTTCTTCAACAGATTTAAGAACCAGAACTTGGAAGACAATCTTTCTTCCCTTCAAGTGTTGAGACCAACTTGAGTCCAGGAGACATGTCATGTTGACTTTTATCTTCTTTGTCGCCAAGAGAATCTGCAAAAAAAATAGTCTTTTTCTTTGGTACCCACATTTTCTTGGGTCCTTTCTTGTTAGATTTTCTCAAGTTCTGATTGAACTTGGGTTTAACATTGTAAGCAATAGGAGGAACATCATGATAATTTTTAATGTGAGTTTCATGATATTTCCTAGGTTGTGTCACATGCCTTTTGGTGTGTGTTATGTGAAAACTTTGAGCATGTGAAGTGTGCCTAATATCATGGGAGTGGCCATACTTGAACTGATCATACAATGGCTTGTATGTGAATTTCATTTCATCAACAGGTTCAAGTTTGTATGGGGTTTCACCCTCAAAACCAATGCCGACTCTTTTGTTTCCAGACACAGCATATATCATAGAAGCTAGCTGACTTCTGCCAATACTTCTAGATAAGAACTTCCTGAAACTTAAATCATATTCTTTCAGAATATGGTTTAGACTAGGAGTGGATTTTTCTGAATCAGAAGGAGATCCAACATTATTGGATAATTTTAAAAGTTTTTCTTTTAATTCAGAATTCTCCAACTCAAGCTTCTTTGTTTCAAATTCAAATAGCTTTTTCAGCTTTTTGTATTTGAGACTAATCTGAGACTTGAGTTCTAGAAGTTCAGTTAGACCGAAAACTAACTCATCTCTAGTAAGTTCAGAAAATACCTCTTCAGAATCTGATTCTGATGTAGATTCTGATCCGTCATCTTCTGTCGCCATCAGCGCACAGTTGGCCTGCTCATCTTCTGACTCATCTTCTGACTCATCCCAGGTTGCCATAAGACCTTTCTTCTTATGAAACTTCTTCTTGGGATTTTCCTTCTGAAGATTTGGACATTCATTCTTGAAGTGTCCAGGCTCATTGCATTCATAGCACATGACCTTCTTCTTGTCAAATCTTCTGTCATCAGAAGATTCTCCACGTTCAAATTTCTTTGAACTTCTGAAGCCTCTGAACTTCCTTTGCTTGGTCTTCCAGAGTTGATTTAGCCTTCTGGAGATCAACGACAGTTCATCTTCTTCTTCAGATTCTGATTCTTCAGGATCTTCTTCTTTAGCCTGAAAAGCGTTAGTGCATTTCTTGATATTGGATTTTAATGCAATAGACTTACCTTTCTTTTGAGGCTCATTTGCGTCCAGCTCTATTTCATGACTTCTCAAGGCACTGATAAGCTCTTCCAGAGAAACTTCATTCAGATTCTTTGCAATCTTGAATGCAGTCACCATAGGACCCCATCTTCTGGGTAAGCTTCTGATGATCTTCTTTACGTGATCAGCCTTGGTGTATCCCTTGTCAAGAACTCTCAATCCAGCAGTAAGAGTTTGAAATCTTGAAAACATCTTTTCAATGTCTTCATCATCCTCCATCTTGAAGGCTTCATACTTCTGGATTAAAGCTAGAGCTTTAGTCTCCTTGACTTGAGCATTTCCTTCATGAGTCATTTTCAAGGACTCATATATGTCATAGGCCGTTTCCCTGTTAGATATCTTCTCATACTCAGCATGAGAGATAGCATTCAGCAAAACAGTTCTGCATTTATGATGATTCCTGAAAAGCTTCTTCTGATCATCATTCATTTCTTGCCTTGTCAGCTTTACGCCTCTGGCATTTACTGGATGTTTGTAACCATCCATCAGAAGATCCCATAGATCACCATCTAGACCAAGAAAGTAACTTTCCAGTTTATCTTTCCAGTATTCAAAGTTTTCACCATCAAATACCGGCGGTCTAGTATAACCATTGTTACCGTTGTATTGCTCAGCAGAGCCAGATGTAGATGCAGGTGTAGACTTTTCACTTTCATCAACCATCTTTTACTGAAGCGTTTTTCTCTTCCTGAATCTTTTCTAAACACGGTTAAGTGCTTGCACCTTAGAACCGGCGCTCTGATGCCAATTGAAGGATAGAAAAACACTTAGAAAGGGGGGGTTTGAATAAGTGTAGCTTTAAAAACTTGACTGATAAAAATAAGTTGCACAGATATTTTTATCCTGGTTCGTTGTTAACTAAACTACTCCAGTCCACCCCCGCAGAGATGATTTACCTCAACTGAGGATTTAATCCACTAATCGCACGGATTACAATGGTTCTCCACTTAGTCAGCAACTAAGTCTTCCAGAGTCTTCTGATCACACACTGATCACTCCAGGAACAACTGCTTAGATACCCTCTAAGACTTTTCTAGAGTATACTGATCCACACGATCACTCTAGTTACAACCTGCTTAGATAACCTCTAAGACTTCCTAGAGTATTCTGATCCACACGATCACTCTAGTTCCTTACAACTTAATGTAATCAATTCTAAGAGTATTACAAATGCTTCTTAAAAGCGATAATCACAAACTGTGATATTTCTCTTAACGTTTAAGCTTAATCTCACTAATATATTACAACAGCAATGTAGTGAGCTTTGATGAAGACGAAGATTCTGAGCTTTGAATTTGAACAGAGTTTCAGCAAGTTAATAGGCGTTGTTTTGTTCAGGATCGTTAACCTTGCTTCTCATCAGAACTTCATATTTATAGGCGCTGGAGAAGATGACCGTTGAGTGCATTTAATGCTTTGCGTGTTCCGTACAGCATCACATTTAATGTTATACGCTTTTGTCAACTACTTCGAGCCTTGTTCACGCTGTGTCTACTGACGTAGCCTTTAGTAGCTTTTAACGTTCCTTTTGTCAGTCAGCGTAGCTTGCCACTTGTACTTCCTTCTGATCTGATGTTTGTGAATACAACGTTTGAATATCATCAGAGTCAAACAGCTTGGTGCATAGCATCTTCTGATCTTCTGACCTTGAAGTGCTTCTGAGCGTGATACTATCAGAACTTCAGTGCTTCTGTTCTCTTGTTCTTCTGATGCTTCCATAGAACCATGTTCTGATTCTGCTTCGACCATCTTCTGATGTCTTGCCAGACCATGTTCTGATGTTGCATGCTGAACCCTTTGAGACAAAGCTTCTGAGCGCTGAATTATGCATACTCTTTATATATTTCCTGAAAAGGAAATTGCATCGGATTAGAGTACCATATTATCTTAAGCAAAATTCATATTATTGTTATCATCAAAACTAAGATAATTGATCAGAACAAATCTTGTTCTAACAATGTTTTGTGACTATATGTATGATCTATATGCGGTGATGTTTTAGGACTAGAATTGTGATTCATACATGTGATGTATCGTGAATTGGCTTGCAAAGTAAATGAATGAGATATATTTATAACTGATGTGAATATGACGTGTTGTGACTTGTAGTCAGATGAAAAGTATGTGAGATTTGTGAGTTAGTGAAGGTACGAGGAGTATGGAAATATTAATACTTGCGATGTGATAACTATATATGCCTGAATCCTAATATACAATTTATCATGCGCTCACTTATATGATTTGATATCTCACCCTTTTCTTTTGTTCGCCGTTGCCTTTATATTGGTAACGTGCAGGTGTTCGAGTTTGAAGATTTAGTTGCCGTTAATCGAGTCGGTTGTCGCTCTGATACGTAGCACTCGGGGGGACGATTTATAATGTTTAGGATGTTGTTGTTTATTGTGACTATCCTGGTTTATTAGGATGATATGTTAAGTGAAGTTGCTTTATTAATATGATGTTGTTTATGTGGTTAAGATGTTACTTGATTCGGAAATTGAGAATCATGACTCCGCTGTTTTATTAATAAAAGAAGTTATTCTGTTTTAGAAAGTGCTATGTATCCGCTAAATGCGATGAAGTGATTTATTGTTAAATGAATATGTGACGCCTCATTTGTTTGTCGAGAAATTTTGAAACTCTGATTTCAGTATTTGCCGGGTAGAAATGGGGTGTTACATTAGTGGTATCAGAGCAGGTCGGTCTGTCCGGCCAATGTTGTCTAATTGTTGTCTATCCCTTGGTACGCGACGAGTGTGTGCACACTATCGGTACTTATTTGTTTTGATTTCAGGAATTGGTTTGACGATAAGTGGGGTAGGAGCCTTGCTTGTCGAAGGGGTTTCTGTTGTAAGAGATAGTCTGGTATGCTGTCGACAAGCGTCGGTGCAAGCGTTGTTGAGAGTTTTGGAGGTTGTCTGGATTCGAAGATGACGTGAAGTTAAGACTGATTTTGAGAGGCGGAATTTAGAGAGCTGCGATGTTCAGCATGATGGAGGACTGTGAAGTTGTCGATGCGGGTGTCATACCCCAATTTTTGACCCTAAGATCATACATCATTTGCACCATTATGATGCTTTATCTTTGATACTGTGATTATCTCTGAGGGGAATTATCGAGCATTTATAGCCTTTTTATTTGTTTATACTAACCAAAAATCAATCAAAAATATATGTTTTGTCTCTTTTGTTTATATTTTACAGGTGAAAGATCGGGCAAAAATCAAAACAGTGCAAGAAAACAATTTTTGAAATTTTCAATATGGAAATCGATTTACCCCTGTGGGAAATCGATTTCCTGTGCGCAAAATTCAAAAAAAATATAAGGAGGGAAGCTTGACATCATTTTGGCACCTTTTTATTTGATCATTTTACCAATTTTCCACCTCACCAAAATTAATCCCTTCATTAAACCCACTTAAACCTCATTTTACCATTTCTTACCATTTAAATGCCACTTTAATCACCAATTAAACACAAGTTAATTACCAAATGCAAAAAGACCAAACTACCACTACTCTTGATCTCATCCTATAAATAGAGCCCACTACTCTCTTATTTCTCAAGCTTTTGATAGCCAAAAAAGTTCTTGCAAATTCATTTCTCAAGCTTTGAGAGCCAAAAAACCCCTTGCAATTTCTCTCCTCATCCCTACCAAATTCACCAAAGCTCTTTGTTCTTTCATAAAGTTTGTGAGTCACATCTTGAACCTCATAAACTTTGAGCTAAACCATCATCCATTTCACTCTTTTTTCTTCAATTGTTGAGAGATCAAGATTTGTGTTGGTGATTCTTGAAGTAGATCTAAGTTTTGTTCAAGATTTGGTAATTTTCTTCATCCTTTTTCATCTATCATAATGTGATTCTTTTGTGCTTGTGTGTGATGCATCTTTGATGCTATATTGGTCCTATTTGATGGTGAATTGATGGAAAATTCGTGCTCCAATTGATGTGTGATCATAAGGTGTTTGTATGTTTGCTTAAGTCAAGTTTTATGCCTCCTAATGCTGATTTTTTGAATGCTGCGTGCAGGAAATCGATTTCCCTCTGTAGGAAATCGATTTCCACCTTATTTTTTTTCAAAATTTGAACTCTGCACTCAGGAAATCGATTTCCTACAGAGGTAAATCGATTTCCTGCTGGCAGAATGTGTTTTTTTGCCTTTTTTATGCTTGTTTTGGCTTCTTACTTCATCCACTTCATTAATATCATTGGATCTAGGATGTTGATAGGTTTGAAATGACCTAATCCATAATATTAGATGAATGATATTAATGATAGTGTGAGTTGATTATCTTTTGTGAATTTTATTCTTCTTCCTCCATTTCATTAATATCATTGGATCTAGGATGTTGATAGGTTTGAAAGAACCAAATCCATAATATTAGATGAATGATATTAATGATAGTGTGAGTTGATTATCTTTATGCATTTTATCTTCTCCTTCTCCTTTTTTTCTTTTGATCGATGAAAGTCTTAATACTTTGAGAATTCTTATGGATTCTTAGTAAAGACTAGATCGTTACCTATTTTCTTTTCGTGCGGTATTGCTTTCGGAAGGCGATCTACATATCGTTCTTCTCGCATGCATTAGCACATAAAGTTTTGACCGGCCTCGTTGTAGGGTGATTTCTACATAAATCACTTGGCGATCTGCTTAACATAGCGCAATATTTCGTGTCCCGAATAAAAAAAGATCAAACATGGAAGAGAATTGTATGCGGTTGATTTAAGACTTGTGGAGGTTTTTATCGTGTAGTCGCTATGATTCTATCAAGCTTCTGATAAACCCCATTGAATTTAAATCCGAGTACATCATTCACTCACCATAGATCTTCCTACTAACTTTGATAACATACTTGACAAGTTTCAAGATGGTTTTCTTTAACACTTAACAACTAACTTTAATTTCCGCACCTTTACTATACCGCTCTTTATATTACCGCTCTTTATATTTCTCGCTTTATCGCTTTACTTTATCATTTCATCATATTTACTTTCCGTCATTTTCTCTTTGTCCACTTGGACATATGTTTATGCTTCTGTTATTTTTCTTTTGTCCACTTGGACCATACTTTATTTTTTCGCTAAAACACTAATAAACAACCAAAATCTAAAAAATACATAAGGCTCTCTTTGGACTATCGGTTACTATCCCTAGCGCTTTGGAGATTCGGACTTATGGACCTAGTACCTCTGGACTCATTCTATTACTATCCTGTGATTGTTCTGTCTGTCTGGCATTGTTCTGTTGTATGTTTATGTGTGCAGGTATTTCCTTGAAAGCCCTTGATGGTTAATTCCAAGGCATTGATATAAGGATTTTACCCGAAAACAGCCGTTACTCTGCCCAATTTTCGTCAGAATCTTAATGTGCTTAATGAAAAATGGTGCTAAGACAATAAGTTCATCTGGATCCCCAAGTGTTAATGTGTTGGTATTGATAAATCCAAAGGATGGGAAAACTACCTTGGCTCTTAATGTCAAGTGTTGGCTTCTTATTTGGTTAGACCGTTTCTTTCCTTAGCTTTTATTTTATGCATTAGGTTAGCCTCTTCATCTGCTCCCATTCTTAAATTTTCAAAATCTTCTCCCTTTTTCCAAAATATTCTTATGTTTGCAATCTTTTCAAAACCTTTTTCTTAAAAATATCTTTCGCCCTTAGTGGCTTTTCTTCAAAAGTTTAGACACCGTTAATTGTTGAAACGAGTGGTTATACCCCACGATTTTGAAATTGATTGATAATAACGAGATCTTTTCCGCGTGAGAGAGCTAGTGGCATACTCGTTGATTTTATCCGAGTTGGAGCCCTTCTTTCATTTGCGATGCAAAGAACTTGTTTGTTCTCATGCTCAAGATCAATGGCTGAGTATTTCTCTCTAACGACAACAAAGTGTTTATTCGTTTTTAAAATGTTTTTTCCCAAAAGCGGAACTACATTAGCTCTGACTTCTCCATTGCACCGAGGAGGTATGTAGGCCCAAAGCTTAACGCTTTGCCGAGCTTATTTTAAAAATAAAACAAACCCTTTTTAGCACACACACAACACATATTTTCAAAAAGGTTCCTGTGGAGTACCACTGATATGAGGGGTGCTTAAAACCTTCCCCTCATATAATCAACACCCGTACCTGAGATCTCTTTATTTGTTTTAAAAAACAAAACTTTGGGTTTTACGTTCTTTTCCCTTTTCCTTTGAAAAAATAAAGCGCGGTGGCGATTTCAAAACGGAATATTGATTCGAGTCAATCCCATGGCTTCGATATCAGATTTTCCCCGTTACAGCGGGTAACCTTTGTGTGAAATGCCGATGTTTGAAAAGTGATAGAGTAATGAAGTTGCAGTGGGCTTTATGTTGGACTCGCATAAGTAACTGTCGAATGTGGTCGATGCGTGAAGTGTTGTGAATCGCGAGTTCGAGTTGGAAACTCGAGGATGAGCGTAGCTTGTGGAAAGAACGATTGTCTCGATAATATCAAGACTGGAATTTCGATGAAAGAATGCACTTCCCGAGTTATAAAGAGTCTAAAGATGAGGAGTTATGCTAGGGGATGTTTGGAACATGCTTAAGTTGAAGAAAAGTGAGTTTCGGAGTGGGATCTCCGTAAGCAAGTCGCAGGAAATTCATAATCATTGTGAACCTTTAAAAATTCATAACTTGAGTTCTGGATATCCTATTTGAGCTCCGTTTGAAGCGTCAGAAAGATAAAGAGATGAATTGTACCATAAGAAGGATTGTAGAGAATTTTTATCACCAATTTGACGTGAGGAGGAATTTGGTTGAGATGAGCTGAATTGTGAAGTACGGGTATAGAAGTAATTTTGAAGATGGAAAGACGTGTGACGATTGTGTGATGCTAAGTGGCTATGAAGCGGATTCTGTAATATATTGGATGTTGGTGTCCCATCGACGAGATATAATGAATAGGAAGTTGTGGGGATTGCAAAAACCAAAGTGAATCATTGGATTATGACGTGTTAATGGATTTGAGTGAAAATTTTGAAGATGACACTATTACGAAGTAACGACGGTTTATACTCCACTATGGTTGTCGAATACTAATTGACAAATTGGGGAACTGATCACCCTCAATCCATTGTTAATGGTAGATGACAATCTTACTGAATGTTATATATCTGTCTTGCTATCTTAATAGTAGAGAAAGAGTATTGATGTTACGTCGCGAAGGTAGTCGCTCACCAGTTTGTGTAACTTGATAAGAGGAATGGTTGAGTAAGAGTTTGACTAAATGAACAATTCAGAGTAGTGAGTGTTGTACAAGCGAATGTCGCAAGGGAAAGATTTGGAAGTAACAGTGAAACAACGATGTGAAAATGAGTATTAAGGAAAGTCTGCATTGGATTGAAAATTTGTGAACCATACAGTTGACGGAGTTTTAACAAGGTAGTGACTTAAAGAAGAATTATCAGAGTTGCGCAGCCGAAGCATTGCGTTGCACTGTTGTTATACGACTTGTAAGAAGTGAAGGCTGATATGTCGGAAGACTGTGTGTTATACCCCAAAATTTGCCCACATATTTTTCAAGAAAACTCCAATCTGAAAATTAAGGGTCTCATATAATCATGGATTTTTATTTCAACAAATATCCTGACATATGAAATACTTAGTTTTTAGAATTTTTCTTATACAGTAATTTGGCTTGCAGTTGAATTTATTCTTACGCAAACGCCAAATACTGTGTATTACTTCACACATGCTATTTATTTATTTACAGATAAATAGTACTGACACAATTGGTACAGAGTTAAATCTTTTTGCAGGCGCAGAATCAGGAAACTCAGACTGTACTGGTAACAAGTAGATTATTATTATCTTTTGTTTCCCACTAATTTTTGTACTATATTCCATTATTTGCAAAAATCTTTTCAAATCTCTCTTTTTTCCAACACTATCATACACTTTCTTTCAAATCTTACTTTCACTCAAATTTTCCTTTTGTACGGAATCACATCATTCCCCAACGTCTCTATCCTTCTTTCCATTCTATAAATACCTCTCATTTTCTTTCATAAAATCTCACATCAAATTCTAATTCATCTCTCAAATTTCTACTTCATAATCCATCCTTTCTCTTCTTCCCTGACAAGAATGGCAAAGTGGATAGAGACACTGTTTCTTACAGTCATCACCATTGCTACGGTGATCATGACTTTCTTCTGCCTGCATAGTCCTGAGGAGTGTGGACCTGCAATAGTTGCACTCCCAATCATCTACATGTTATTGTTCATAGCATGGGTCATTAATCGTCATTCTTAAAATTTGCCGTATTTCTTATTTCTTAAATGTACCGTTTATTCGTCGTACTGTTCAATATAGTATGTGATATTTGTACTGTCAGTATTAAATGTTGTACTATTTGTCATAATATTGCTTAATTACTAAGATAATATTTTGTGTGTTTTCTGCCAGTCAAATATTCCTATTTCTGTGCATTAAATGATTTTCAGGGTTATTATCGGTAATTTTGCCCGCATACCGTAAATATTAGTTATTTATTATGTCTGTGTTTTTCTAACAAGTCATGTAAATAAACTTTCATTTTTCACATAAAACAAAAACAAAAAAAACAACAAAAAAGAAAATTAACTTTGACTGTTGATTTTTCACTCTAACTGCTACGTCAATACCTGAACAGTCAGTTGACAGCCAAACTGCTGGCAGTACAATTCTCAGTGTTTTGTACCATCAATCAAATCAATCTTTCACAATTCAAAATTCCAAGATCTTTGTGCTAGAAGTCTTCTGAATATCACGCGATTAGCAGAGACTCAACACTGCACAAAAATCAGGTACGCTTAACTGTCTCCTACATAAACAGTCCCTAATCAGGGTTTTTCTTGTTTTTACAGGAGCAACAAGTTTTTGAGAGCTCAAATGGATTTCATATACATCCATATATCTCAAAGTACCATCATACAAATTTTCAAACTTCAATTCACTCAGACGCACCGTCAGCAGCTCAAACAGTCAACAGACGACCCGTTTGACCAAAAAAGTCAACAGACAGTCAAAAATGAAATTTTTTGTCAAAGTCCATATTTTGTCAAAGGATTCATCATTTGATCATTGGATGATCATAATTCATCAAGGAAAGATCAAAAATCAACAAAACCCTAAGATTCAAAATTAGGGTTTTTGCCTGAAAAGTCAACTCAACTTTGACTGATCATAACTCTCTCATCCTTCATCCAAAAAATTCAAACCAAAGCTTGTTTTGAAGGAAATTCAATTATCTTTCAAATGCCATTGATCCCATGGTCATTGGATTCACCATTTAAAAAATATGACCAAAGACATTACAGGTCATTTTCAAAGTCAACAAAAAGACACTTTTTTCAAAAGGACACACAAGGAGCTTCAAAAATCATTTTGACATGAGACCAAAGAAATTGGTTAGAGGACTCTTTGAGGTTTCCAAAAAGTGCAAGATCTCCTTCATATGACAAAAATTGAAGGATTTACACCTTGTTGAAGTTGGCTAAATTTTGGTAAAATGCATGAAATCAACATTGCTCAAAAATGTATTTTTTCCAAATGGGGCCAAGTTTTCAGCATTCAAACATCATTTCCATGTTACTATGGGCCTCCCACGACCAAGACTAAGCCCATACCTTTTTTTATCCATTTTTTGCATGATTTTATCTTACTTTAAGATTAAAATTAAAAGGAAAATGCATGGATAAAGGTTAGCTTACAAATCAAGCATGACTCACCTCAAAGAATCTTCATCTTTCTGCAGAGAATTGAAGGGCAAGGCAGGTGCATTGAAGGCAAGATGACTTGGTCAAGAATTCAAGCTTTTTTATATTAAAAAATGCAAAGTTTCAACAAAGGCAACTAAGACACATCTTAGCTTCATTTCTAAGCACACATAGCTTATAAATAAGCTATCTTAGTTCAGCAAAAAAGGGACACGAATTCAGAAGCATAGCATAGCATATAACACTTGTAATCACTTCAAAAAATTCAAAGAAAAACTCAAATTCGAATTTGTAATTTCAGTCCATTTCAATACAAACTAAGCATTCATACACCTTCCTTAAACATCACTGAAACTATCTCAATCAATTACAAGCCTTGAAGCTCACTGAATCGAGCTACACAGGTCAAAATTTGTTCAAACTAAAATCAATTCGTATCTGGTTATTCACACATGTTTAACAAGATGTAGACATACTATTGAGTTTGGTTTGAGGTGTAGATCATTTCTGGAAACTTAATTGAAGTTTGGACACGTATAAACGAAACTGCCATTTTAGGGTTCATAGCTTCAAATTT